>NC_141039.2:14227500-14387500 GCF_052040795.2 Danio rerio | reverse complement strand
TATAGTGATGTGGACCAGGTCATTACTGTGTGAGTAACCTTAAAATTTTACATTGGTCCAAACAAATTTTTTTTTTAGTTGAGCTCTTAATAAAAAACATTTATATTTAACTATGTTTTGAAGATAATTATATTAATTGAAAAATAAAACAAATAATTTTTAAACTGAAATTAAAAATACATTTTTAATTGGATGAAATACTGCTTGATTTTTTTTTTTCCAGTGGCATGTTTCATGAACACTCGAGTGTACAGTAATAATTAGAATGTTATCAAAAACAGCATGTCAGCATGAAATGTAATGCAGAACGTTAATTTGTAATTCTAAAAGTGAGGCAACAATTTGTTTACTTTAAAAATAGTATGTGATCCTGGACTACAATACATCCCTGCAGTCACAGGACGTCAACATGACAACATATTGACCTTGTACCCCAACATACCCTTTTATACCGGTCAAAAAATTGTTTTCCTCATAAGGCCCGTAAGAATATAGTAGAAAGTACATTTCTTTCTATAATTGATTATGGTTATCATCTTTATATGCAAGCAGCCGCTACTCAGGAAACTAGATTCTGTTTATCATGCAGCAATACGTTTCGTCACAGGCGCAGACTCACGGACGCATCATTGTATTTTGTATGATTCCTTAGACTGGTTATCTTTATACCAAAGGAGAAAATTACATCTCAGGTAAATTACCAACCTATCTTTCTAATTTGTTAACATTTCATAAAAAACAACCAACACACTAGATCTGGTTCCTGTATTCGTCTAACAGTCCCACGGGTGTTGTCAGAACTTGGCAAACATATTTGAACTTGGCAAAATATTTTTCCTTTTATGCTCCCAGGGCTTGGAATGACATGCAAAATCAGCTCAATCTTGACACACTTGACAATCCGAAAATGAAAATCGGATTGACATCAGAACCTAACCCCATGGGTCGACATCAATGTCCAACCTAAAATCAGCTTAAAGTCAACGTCTAATCAAGTTACACCTTGATGTTGTGTGGACTTTACCACTATGACACCTATCAGAGGTTTGATTTTGGTCACTTTCCAACACAACCTAAAATTAACCAAATATCAACTTAATTTGACGCTGTTATTTACCATCAAAGTATTGTTGTCCTAAGACGCTGACTAGACATTGAATTTTGGTCACCTGATATCATGATCTAAATCTAACCTAAAACTAACGTCTTATAATGTTGCGTGACTGTTGGGATTACACATATAGCCATACATTGTATTGTAAGTCAAAAATCATTATGATAGTAAGATATTTTGTAAGTTTCATACTGCAAATATATCAAAACTGTTTGATTGGTTAAATACATTGCTTAATTAGGACAACTTTAAAGGTAATATTTATCTCTCAGATTGCAGATTTTCAAAAAGTTGTATTTCGAGCAAAAGTTTATTTATTCAGATGATGTAAAAATCTCAGATTCAACACGTAATGACACATTTGTGGTCCTGGATCAGTCACATATGATCAATAGTAGGGCCGGGCGATTTGACCTAAAATCTAAATTTCGATTAATTAAACATTTTAATTTGATCAAGATTAATGAAGGATTATTTTATTTGTTTATTTAGTTTTTTTGTCCTCATAATTCAGTAATATGTTTTGTACGGTAAATGTGCGCATATATTACAAGTGAAATATTTTTAAATTAAGAGTTTATTACTTGATTTTCAAATAGTTGAAGGAAACACACATTACTCTCTTATCTATGATTATTTACTTTAATGTTGAGCAAATTAAATTAAAACACATTGCCTAAAATAAACAGTCACTCTTATAAAAAAAAGTGAAAATAAATAAATTCACTATTGGAAACTAAATTAATGATTATTATTATTATTATTATTATTATTATTATTATTATTATTATTATTATTATTATTATGTTTTTCATATTAAAAGTAGAAAATAAGAAGTTTCTCTTCTAAATAAAATAACTTGTATATCCTGTATATAATATTTTTAAACAGTGCATATCCTGCATCTTCTGTAAACAAATATTTTAAATGATACTTTTGTTGTAAAGGAAAATATGCCTGTCTCAAGGCTTTTCTGGCACAGCTTCCAATCATCGTCAATGTAGTGCACACGTTCAAAGTGTAGTTACGTTTTTTTAGGAGGTGCACAGGTATGCAACCGCACGAAGTCTGCGCTGGACCACACATGTGCGTTTGACGCATAAATAACAGAGTGGAGTCACATGTAGTAGGGAAAGCAATTGAAAAAATTTACTTGGAAAATTTTGATCGATTATAGGTTTTGAATGCCAATTTTGATTACTTTTCGATTAATCCACTAGCCCTAATCAATAGGGTTAATTTAAGAAAATTGGGACACATTTTTTCATTGAGATGACCAAGAAAATGTGTCCTAATTGACCTGAATTCACACTATGACATCCCAACATATATTGTTGGCCGCTGTTCTTGTCACTTTAATTAAAAAAAATCATTACAAACAGTTAATAAATTATTCAATACAAGAAATCCATTGTAAAATTAATTTACTTAGACATAAAACAACTTGTAAGGGAGCAAACTACCCAGAAAGCATTTTTTGTTTATTAAAGATGTCTAATAGATGTCTAATAGACGTCAAAACATAGTCGTCTTGGCTAAAACAAGGCTAAATTTGGTGAGTGAAAATTTAACAGACGTCTAAGAATTGGCTGAAACTAGACTAGTCATCAAATAAACAGAAATGAATGTCTACACATATAAAGTCTGTCTAATCTTTGTATTAGACCACTAGTCTAGTTATGGGCTAATCTTAGATGTCTATCAGATTATCACATTTGACAGCCCTAGTCTAGCCTTGTTTTAGCCAAGCTGTCTATGTTTAGATGTCTATTAGAAACACAGAATTGTTTGCTGGCTACTGTTGTGCTGTGTTGAGTTTTTTTAATGCATTCCGTGAGTGTTTTAAATTCATACAAGAGAGAATCTTCCCTGCTAAAGCGGCACAACAATTTGCATATTCATTTACCTTGATGCATCTTAATAGGAAACCATTACTGTAGAAACATTTTTCAAAGCACATCACACTCAATCTGTTCTGCAAGCAGTGTCATGACACGACAAAACAAAGAGTGCCCACTGAAAACAGAATGGTTCAAGAAAAAGGACATGTAACATACATTTTGACAATGTGGATATAGTTAATACAGCGATTTGACTGGTAGCACTTACTTAAAAGTCAAAATTCATTCCTTTAACTAAGGCAATTACCTCATATAACTGCTAATTAGCTGTTTATTAATAGTTAGTAAGCTAGAAGTTGGGTTTAGATATTATGCCAGTAGTTAATAATTGAGCGTAATTTGAGATGTAAACTAAAGTGTTGCCATTATTTCTGCAAGCACAGTGAGACCTGCTTGTTTTGTTGATGTTAATCGGAATGAGGATTTATGACCCTCATAGCCTTTCAGAAACCAGATACGTCAGTCTTTGAACCTCATACTTTGTGAATTAAAACATGGCCTGGAACAACTTCCAACATCTCAAATTGAATTAACATCTGCAGTTTTAACTTCCAAATGGATATTGCAGTACAAAAAAAGGGAATGATTGAGTGAGAGATGAGCAGAAGGAGCCTGATTCTGTCCAAGGCCTCTTACAAAAAGGCAGGATGGAGAGAGGGATTTTAATGAAAGTGTAGTGGATTAGAGAAATCCCTGGAACAATATGAAATCATTACAGCCGCAGTCGACATCAAAGTCCCACTGATTGAGCCCCCTAAAGCCTTTTCACACAGGGAGCGGAAACGCAGCGCAGAACATGTAAACCAGAGCCGAGAGCGGATGACCACTGCGTTCATAGCCAACTGGAAGAGAGAAAGAGAGAGAGGGAGAGAGACGTGTGGATTCTAGACTTCTGCTTTTAGACAGACCATCACTGAAGATGAACTGAATCAGACTGAGGGAACTCATTATCTCACTGTCATGCTTGTTTTCTGATTGTTTAGGCAGATTTTTTGACTCTTTTAAAGAAATCTTTAAGAACTCTTCTAGGTTTACAGCATTTGTGAGTTGTTGATTAATACTGTCATTCCTCAAAACAAACACAAAGTACATTATAGATTATCTTGGGTTGACATTATACACAAGAGTGATACATTTACTTACCTTGTCAGATCCATCCCCTTCTGTCATAAACACCCCAACTTGTCATCCAACCTTTGACTTTATACTGTAGGTCATTTGTTACTTTTTAAAAAATACAATCAAAATAGTGCCTCTACCATGAGTTAGACATAATAAATCATGTTCTTTCAAATAAATACTTGTACTGTTGGGATTTATAAAGCTAGATTGGTTGAGAATTAATTCAATATTGACAAGCTGACATTGACAATGAAACATATTTGACAGAACATTCATTCATTCATTCATTCATTCATTCATTTTCTTTTCGGCTTAGTCCCTTTACTAATCTGGGGTGGCCACAGTGGAATGAACCGGCAACTTATCCAACACGTTTTACACAGCGGATGCCCTTCCAGCCGCAACCCATCTCTGGGAAACATCCATACACAGTCATTCATACTCATACACTATGGACAATCAAGCTTACCCAATTCACCTGTACTGCATGTCTTTGGACTGTGGGGGAAACCGGAGCACCTGGAGAAAACCCACGCGAACACATGGAGAACATGCAAACTCCACACAGAAACACAAATCGACCCAGCCGAGGCTCAAACTAGCGACCTTCTTGCTCTGAGGCGACGGCACGACCTACTGCGCCACTACGTCGCCCTGTGACAGAACATTGACAGTGAAATTTATGTGTTGTTAAAATGTGTAACTTGACTAGACAGAAAAATACTTTGTAATTACTTGGAATTAGGTTTTTTTTGTGAATAAATTATTTGTGAATTTGTGAATAAATAATTTCCAGAACAAAACCAGGGAATAAAATTTACTGTGACCGACATCCACCACACAATTTCAGTTTTCCTGGAACATGACGTGATTAAACAGTAGGAAAAAAGACATTTAATAACAATGTATTAAATAACATAAAAACAAAAGTAACATTTCTGAACGGCTTTTAATTATTTGTGTCTTATAACCTTATAGGTCAGTCATGGACAAAAACGTGTAGCCACAAACTTAAATCTTTTGAAACATCTCTATTCAGTTTACTAACACCACTGACATTCAGTTCACTTTCAAGTGAAGCAAAAATAACTAAATGACTCACTCTGTCTAATCTTCAAGAAGAGCTCACAGTTACCTCTTCTGTCATGTTTTTTGGCTGGATTAAGATCGCTTTTCTTCTGTCTCCCGCTATCCTGATCCAGGGATGCAGTTTTATATTCTCGAGATCTCTTGTTTAGGCTCATTATCAGATTTACTTGTGGTTTAAAAAAAATTAAAATATGATTGATAGCCTCTTTGTCATTTTGAAAATACAAATATAATATAGGTGGGCCACTAAGCTATTATTAGTTTTAGCTGTTCACTGCGCACAAAACAATCACCAAGAAATAAGAGTGATTGTATACAAAAGAAAGATGATTGGCTGAAAATATTCAGCCTTCTGAATATTTCTTGCCTTCTTCTTTAACTTGCACATGGTGACACCGTCATGTACGCGCACACACAATCCACATAGCCTTTGCTTGATCTCATTCACATTCTCTCGCACACACACGCAGGTGTTCACCACGCACACGTTAATGCCGTTTCAATTAAAATAAATACCGGAATGCAAAACATGAATATCTGGCATTTCCCTGAACAGGATCCAACAAAATCCAGCTCAAATTAAAAACTGTTGGTATTGTATTGTCTTAAAAGTTCCAATTTAAATGAACCTGAACTACCAACTCAATCTCACTGCAATTTGTAACTTTTTGATTTAGTGGCTAATCCACATGAATTCGAACGATATAATTCATACAATTTAGTACGATTTGCTCATTACCCAATGACCGTTGGGCTTAGGGGCAGGGTTAAGACTTAACTTATGACTTAACTCGTACGAATTAGCCACTAAACTGGCAACACATCAAATACTTAAGTTTCCTCGTGAGATCAGGCTGGAACTACATTTGTAATTCTTTCACAACACCCAGCTCAACACTCATGACTTTTTAAATGGTAACTTTAAAATGTAAATAAGGGTAATAGTAATGTGGCCGCACAAATAACAAATTTGATCTTTTTTTAGAGGAGAAATCTCTCAGACACCTAAAACCAGTATATGAATACATTATAACTTCATTCATTCATTTTATTTTCGACTTAGTTCCTTTATTAATCTGGGGTGGTCACACCGGAATGAACCGCCAACTTTTTCAGCATATGTTTTACACAGCGAATGCCCCTCCAGCTGCAACCCATCACTGGGAAACACCCATACACTCTGATTCTCATGCATACACTACATATAAAATAGCTAATCCAATTTAACTGTACCACATGTCTTTGCACTGTGGGGGAAACTGGAGCACCCAGTGGAATCCCACGCAAACAGGGAGAACATGCAAACTCCACACAGAAATGCCAACAGACCCAGCCGAGGCTCAAACCAGCAAACTTCTTGCTGTGAGGCGATCGTGCTACCCACTGTTCCACCGTGACGGCCTACAATACAACTTAATAGACATAAGCAATTTATGTTTAGTTTTTGCCCCTGCCTTATGGGAAAGAATCGATCCATGACTGATTCGATATATTCTGATTCTATATATAAATAATGGTCCATAAACAGTTTATTACTCATATATTAAATGCAATTACATCGTAACAAGATCCCCTTAAAGCAAAGGACATTTTTCTGCAACAGGCTTATTATAGTGATATACACTTAAAGGGATACAGTAGTTCACTCAAAACTTTTAATTCTGGCATCATTTACTAACACGTCACTTGTTTCTAAACACTGCAGAAAATAAGATCTTCTGAAGAGTGTTTAAAACTGGTAAATATTCATTTTGGGGCTTGGCAACTAACCCTTTTAGTGAGTAATATCAATTAACAACATTTACAAATACCAGAGACCGCGGACCATAGTTGTCCTATGGTAATCTTTTATTTGGCCCACCATCCCATCTGAGAAGAGAGCAAGAATGATAGGGATGGTTAAAGATTGTCATTTCAAGTTTAATGTAATCTTTTATTTGTTCGTTTTATTGTAAAGCTACAAAATTAACTGAAATTAAAACTTTCAATTGTACATACTGTCACCAGTTGGATAGAGATACTGCTGGATGTGTATTCAGCATTGATCTCCACTGTGCTCTAAATCTGATAATTAAAAAAATTTAAACTGCATTAGTTAATACTATTGTTTTCTTTTTTTTTTTTTAAATATTCTGAAATAAATTTAAAAATTACCCATGGTAACCTTAATATAAACTAGCTTAGTTTATTTATCTTCGGCCTATATGATTATCAATGATATTTTGTTTTTGGCCCTTCTTATGAAAAAGTTTGGGCACACCTGGTATATACACTGTAAAACCCAACAGTCAACTTTATTTAAATTAAATGAGTGTAGTTAACTCAAAATTGACTGAAAGTTTATTCTACACATTTGAAAAGAGTTTTGAACTCAGTGTTAATGAAATACCTCATTACTTCACTTTATATGGAGTAAGTTCACATTAATCATATAGATTAGTTTTTTTTTTTTTTTTTTACTTAAATGGTTTGTTGCAGTCTGTTTCCTCAAACGGTTTGAGTTGCCTTAACGTGTTAGATTTTACAGTACTCAGTTGGTTTGAGTTATCTTCATTTCTTGGCCTTTACTGTGCTCAAATTGCTTCATTTACTCAAATGAATTAAGTTCACAATACTCATTACACTCTTAGAAGTAAAGGTACGCAAGCTGTCACTGGGGTGGTACCTTCTCAAAAGGTACACATTTGTACTTAAAGGTTCTATATTGGTAGCTAAAAAATTTAAGAGGAACACTTTTGTACTTTTAGGTACTAATATGTACTCTTGAGGTATTAATAGGATCTTTTAGGTACAAATTCTTTTTGAAAAGGTACCACCCCAGTGACATCTCGCGTACCGTTATTTCTGAGTGTGTAGGATTAGTTTTTGAACTTAAGTGGTTTGTTGCAGTCTGTTTCCTCAAACTGTTTGAGTTACCTTAACTTTTTGGGTTTTACAGTGAAGGTTAAGTTTTAAGGTTTAGTTTCTTGTTTTTAAACCTAATTTACAGTTGTTACAATAATAAGCACATGTCAAATCTCAAAACTTGTTCTTTTGAACGAGTCAGATTTGTCGGTGTCCAATCAATAAATGGTTAAAATAATTGTTTTGTTTGTTTGTTTCACTCAAATTTACTTCACAGTCCAGAATAAAAGATGTGTACTATTTACTGTATCTGTAGACAAACAGAAACTGCTTGCTTATTCTAAGGTAATATAAAAGCGAACAACTAGAAATAACTCACTTTAAACTCACACGTGACCTTTTTTTTGTAAAGCGCTTTAGTATTAGGACAGCATCGAGTTCAAAAAGCGTCCCGAGCGGGCAGATCTGTGACTGTCTGACAAAAGTTTGTGGGCTCCTCTTGACCCCTCCTGAAACGGACACAATGTGGCTCATTCATTGTCTGCACGATACGCCTGGAGGAGGGGTGTGGGGGATGGGGCTGTCAGTCGAATTAAAATACCACGTAATAATAATAATAATATAAATAATGACATTGATAAAAGGGCTAATCTACACAAAACAAAACAGCGTGTTCCTCCCTGATTGTGTGGGTTGTTGCGGTATTCAATTAGGCCATTTTCACTGGCATATTAATCATCTTTTCAACAAACAAGCCGGCGTTAATTAAAGCGGAGCGCGAGGATAAAGACGTGTTGCTGGATCATCACTCCGTTTATCAGCCCTGCGCACACACACCCCGCCGTTTAGCAAATCCCGCGCAGCGCTGCGAGGGGAATTTCAATGCTCTCTGGTTTGGAGCTGGTTTTTGGGAGGGGAGGAGGTGGATTTTGCGACTTTCAAATGCAGAGACTGTCAGTGTGAAGCCCTCTGCCCTTCACCGCCGGGAGATGAATTTATTCGTCAGTTTTATTTCAGCTGAAAAAAAGAGCCCGGAGAGTAAATCGCTTTAACCCGAAACGCACGCTAGAGGAAGTCGAAACTCTGTGCTTCTCTTTCAAGGGCCTCAACGGGGAAGACTGTCAGATAGACACTTTTGAATGGGGTTTAATTTGACGAATCTATGAATGTTTGACTTAAATCAAACTATGTATTTGCCGACTCCCAAATGCAATTGTTTCTTACAAATATAACAATTTTCAGTCACACTTTACGATAAAAATGAACAAACAATTTACAATACATTCATTCCAGAATTTATTCACCTTTAATTTAATTTTTCATCTTCATCTGCAATAACTAATGTGAACAAGCACGAATTTGGATTTTAACAATGCATTAATTCATTTCTTTTCTTTTCGACTTAGTCCCTTTATTAATCAAGGGTTGCCACAGGGGAATGAACCACCAACCATTCCAATATATGTTTTACTCAGCTTCCAACACTGGGAAACACCCATATACACTCCTTCACACACATACACTTCAGCCAATTTAGCTCATTCAATACACCTGTTCCACATGTCTTTGGACTGTGGGGACCCCCCCTAGGAAACCCTCATGCAAACTCTACACAGATACGCCAACTGACCCAGCCAGGGCTCGAACAAGCAACCTTTTTGCTGTGAGGCGATCGTGCTATCAAACTGCACCCCCGTGATACCATTTTAACAATGCATTATAGTAAAAATTAATTGAACTAGTATTGTTGATTCTTAGTTCATGTTAGTAAATATATTAACTGACATTACTCAATGAAACCTTATTATAAAGTGTGACCATTAATAATAAGCTTGATATTTTTACAACCTTTATTAATCTATCTTAACAATAGTAAAATTTAAGCATTTATTAATGATCGCTGTACAATACCTAATGTTAACAAAATGTAACTTTGTATTCATACATTGAAATGAACACAATGAAATGTATTTTATAGAAGTTTATGCAATAATTGTTGGTAACCCCAAAATTTGACTCCCTGTTGCATCCAAAATATCTTAAACCTTCTATTACCACTAAACCCATAATCGTAATAATGTTTTTAGCAACATGGCACATATATATCATACATCATACATCATGTCTGTTAACATCTCAAAAAAAGTGTTTCAGGGTTTTGAGACCCTTCAACATCAGCCTACTCTTAAACCTACTTATACTCATTCAGGTACAACAAAACCTGTTCTTAAACTTAACCAATTTTTAACCATCCTGATCCACTAAACATGTCCTTCACCTTAAAACTCTGCTTACCCGATACCAGGTCTGTGACATCATTTACTTTCGCTTTCCTTAAATTTTAAACGTCTGTACTGGCCCAATACCTCTACAAGTGGTTTTGTTCTCTCATCAGTTTGTAATAGAAAAACTTTAGCATAGATAATGATAGAGGCATTTTTCTTTTTTTCTATGATTACTGACATGTGCAGGAACTAACAAAATTTATTACAGTAACCTAGACTGCACAGAACCTAAAAGGTACACTTTCAAATTTGAGTTTATAAAAACAAAAATGTGCCTCTTTTTGGAGGGGTTTATTATAACACAAACAACATATACAATTATTTTAATCACTTTCCACCATGTTTTATGAAAATTCAAAGGGTTTTCTTTAAAATGATACAAAACTTGCATTTACACCTCTGCATATTGATTTGAGAAGCTTTTGAATTTGGGTAGGCAAAAATCACAGGTGGAAATCACAAATAGCACTTGACTCAAAGAGGTTAAAAGATTGCTAATGCATCAAAACCTGATCTTTAACCTTAAGCCACTCTTAAACCAACATAGTCCTTCACATCCCTCAATGAACCTACTCAATGAACCTATCTTTAAACATGACTGTGGGTTTTATCAGTCTGTGATTGTCAGTATTATAAATAGTACATAGTATTTGCATGTGGAAATGGCCTGTAAAATAAAATACAGTAATGCTCTATTTTAAGTCACAATTTATGCGATTAACAAGCCATTAATTTATAAAATTAGCTTAATAAACTGCTAATTAGATGCTTATTAATACTTAGTTAGCTAGAAGTTGGGTTTAGGTATTATGTAGGATTGGGAATATAGAATAACATCATACATTATAACTACTAATAAACGGTTAATATCTTAATGATAGGCAAATAATTATTAATAGTGTGAATTGTGATAAATTAAAGTGTTAATTAAAGCTCTACCATGTTTTGCTACACAACATTCACACTATAACAATTAATATTTTTGGATATAAGAACAATGAAGACACCTACTGTAAAGTGGGACCAAAACAAGCTAAGCTTGTATTTCATAAATGAGACAAACTATTGTAAACAATCACATTGTTAATAAGTGTAACATGTCTATTGTGCATCCAGGTTTGAACCCTACTCATCCACGTAGTGCCCTTTGCCTCCAACATCTCAGCCTGTGAAGGACTACATCACACAATCACGCCACACTCCCACAGTCCTTTTCTTCCCCGTCTGCTCGACTCAAGCACACTCAAACAGCCTGCTACACCACACTGAGATCTTTCTCATTCTCTCTCGGCCTTTTCCCATCGCTCTCTCTCTCTCTCTCTCTCTCCAGGAACTCGTGGCAGAGAGAGAGGAGAGAAGTCAAAAACCCGCGACAATGTGCCAGAGAAATATCAGAGTGGCTTTTTTTTTTCACTCGTCACCCAAGCCAAAGATGGGCCGTCTCCAAATCCTGCTGCCCTATCAGACAAATTAAAGTAAATCAAGCATGAAATGAAGCAGGAGAGCCCGGAGATAAGGTCCCTTTAAGTCCCTCACAGATTAGACCACTGAGAGAGAGTGAGAGAGAGAGATGGAAGAGAGGGACAGTATGGAAGGAGAGAGGTGCAGAAAAGGCCGGTTTCTCTGTGGCAGACAGTGCGTTTGATTACTTCACTTTGGCTCTGACGTTGAAGAACAGTGGAGCTGTTCCTTCAGTCATTTTTCTGATAATGACTTTTGTTTATTTTAGTACTTCAACGTTCTGAAGTGCTTTGGAGTGTGACTAGCTTTTTTTTTTTTTTTTTTTTAGATGAAACGCAGTTCATTGGCGGTGTACTAACCTTGATTTGATGCATTGAAGTGGAACGATGTGAAATATTTTTGTAAGGAAAAAAAATCTTTTCTACAATTTAACATAGTAGCGTTTAATGTGATTTGACTCAACTGAACTAACTCCACTCTATTTTAGTTAAATAAGAAGTCTGTTCTTTGTCGTGAAGTCAACATGACATCTATATAGACATTTTGTTTTACAAGGAATAGTTAAAAATATTTAATGACATTAATGACTCAGCCTCATGTTGTTCTAGACTTTCATTCATCTTGAAAATCAACTTAAAATATTTTGGATAAAATTCAAGACCTCGCTAATCCATAGAGAGCAAGATTCCTCAAAGGCAAGAAATATTCAATATGTCATCAGTGGTTTATTAGGAATATTATGAAGCTTCAAGAATACTTTTGCACACAAAATAAAAAAAAAAATCAGTTTAGGGCTTTAGGTGAACTATCTCTTTAATACACATTGCTGTGCTAACTGATTAAGCTGTGCTTCTTATTTCAAAGATCAAAAACTGTCTCTATTAGACTATCAATGCTAAGAATAATGGTTTGTTCGTTTGCTAAACAATATCATTTTAGTGCAGAAAATCCAACAATTTAAAAGTGCAGGTTTTTATGTAATCTTCTTTTAGCCTATTAATGCACAATTGATATTAAATGTACCTTTAATGTAAACCCAACTAATTATTTTTCTTTCCCACTGACTTTTTTCTTTTAACTTAAATCTATGAGAGAAGAATATATTTGGCAGTTACCGTTTTTCCATTGGTATACTTACCATTTATTTTTCATAACGCATTTATTATGTATGGCCATACACTCAAAGCGCTTCACAATCATGAGGAGGGGTATCTGCACACTATAGGTCTGCATTCGTGCAGCTGTACCGGGGGAGCTGCGGGACCCGACCAGATTTCTTGTGGCGCGGGAATAAATTTCTGAATAAAGTGCGGGAGCGGTTGGTAACTGGTGTAATTTTACCAATATAGTTAAACAGTATCGCTCACGACTCCCGAGCATGCGAGCACGCGTATGTATGTGTGAGAGACAGAGCTTAGTGCTGTCCTTGTGTGTGAATGAGAGAGAGCGTGATGCTGTCTGTGTGTGTCACTTGCTTGATGCTTATGTGTGTGTATGTTTATACAGACAGCTTGTTAAAGGCTACTGGACTCTATATAGCTGGGTGGTTTTCGGTTTTGTTCTCCACCCGCCCATTAGCGGGAACCGGCGCAGTGGGTAGAAAACGGGGCGGGGCGGGCAGCAGGAAAACAAATGCTGAATATAAGCGGGATTGGTCGGGTTTGGACTAAAACCTGGCGAGAACGGGATTCAAAATTTTGTCCCGCGCAGATCTTTACTCCACACCTCTACCAGTGTGCAACATCCACTTTTTATGGATTATCGCATAAAAGACGTGTGAATAAAGCAGCTTTTCAATCCAAAGAGTCAAAGGGAACAAAATCGTCACTTGCTGATTATCTGGCGCCAAATATCAACAGTAAAAACAGAATTTGCTGCAATAGGAGAAGCTGCATCAATCTTTTTTTCATCTAATAAATGACTAGCGCCTCAGAAGGCAATTCTGACACGCAGTGAGCGTGCGGTGGCGTTTCAAGGTGTTAGATGCGGAGCACAGGCGCTCTTGATTCTAGAGGTCATTAATAACATAATAACACTAATACTGAAACAGTAAGGCATTTTAAAATGACCAAAACAACAGTTCAGATGGTTTGCAGTGTGCTCAGCCTGCTGGTTTATCCATTTACACACATTTTTATCATCACATGATCTCTCATCACAAAATCACATGACCTTTTTAATGCACATGCTGAAATTTGTGCGGTTAAAATGTTTCCATCGCAGTTTATGTGCATCTTTTGTTGTTGAATAAAAAGTTTATCCTACTCAGTTATGCGCATAAGCTTTTTATGCACATTTTCAAAATTTATGTGCACCATGATGTTTCCATCAACCGTTTTTTTATGCGCATATGCAAAATGCGCATAACAATAAGTGGATGGAAACATGGCTTCTGATTAAGCCAATTCAGTGGATGGGAATGATTGGGAGGCCATGATGATTAAGGGCAAAGAGGAAATTTGGCCAGGACACTGGGGTTATACCCCTACTCGTTATGAGAAGTGCCATGGGATTTCTTATGACCACAAAGAGTCAGGATCTTGGTTTAACGTTTCATCCGAAAAATGGCGCCCACTGATAGTATAGTGTCCCCTTCACTTTTACTGGGGAATTAGGACTCACACAGACTGCAGGTTGAGCGCCCCCTGCTGGCCCCACTAACACTACTTCCAACAGCAACCTAGTTTTTCCCATGTGGTCTCCCATCCAGGTACTAATCAGGCTCAGATTAAGTTAATTTAACACTTTTAAAAATTTATGTGGATTAAACATTAAACAATTAAGTTGTCTCAATGATATCTCAAAAATTTTGTTGTTTTATTTAGCTCATTTTATTTAAGTAGTTTGAACAAGTAAAAAAAAAAATTTTTTTTGAGTGTACAACGATCACATAATAAAAACACCCAAGACAACAATGAATTAAAAGTTTAAAAAACATATTAGCCCCATACATATTACTGCAGATCATTCTTAACAACTGCACCATTCACATTAAAAAGTGATCCGGTTTAATACTGCAACTGGGATAAATTACTATTTATAAGTGTTTCTTCTTGGTATGTCCTGATTGTAACATTTCAAAAACAGAGGGAAGGGATGTGTATTATCTTTAAAAATTTACGCTACTTAGTTCTTAATGTAAAGTGTTACTAACTCTTCTACTTAAATATAATTGTAGTTACCTTTTTTTTTTTTACTTTTTTTACATAAATTGTTCTCAAATTCAACACATTATATCATCTGTAAAGTATTGATGTGTAGAAATACGAAACTTTTAAAATATTTGTATTATTTAAGTCATGACTGCTGCCCTTCTGTAGTTAAAGACATGTATTAATCCAGAGAGGGGGTTGGTGTAAAGGCTTAACCCTGATCTCCTGAAAGCACTGCCTCCAGATTCTCTTTATTTATCAATCCATCTGCCGGCATTTCGCATCTTCTCCTGAAACTGGATAATTTAGCACGCTTCCGCACTGTTCACATCAAAACTTCCAGCAGAAAGAGGCTTAATCCACCTTATCTGAAGCCCTGTCAAAGCAGTGAGCGAAAAGCCTAATCAAAGAGACAGGCAGGGTCACCCAGGAGAGGGTCCGACGGATGGGTGTATGATTTCTAATTGAGCTCCAGGATTTGGGAGATGCTCACACTGGGGTTTAGTCTGCTCATGGAGTGGTGCAGTGTTGTGGGTAAAGATCTCAGCTGGTAATTGTTAGGACGTTGGGTTGAATGGCTTGAACCTTTCAGCTTGTGCCCTTGAGCAAGACACTTAACTCCAGCTCACACCAAGTGTATAACTACAGTACTCAGCATATATAAGTACACCCCTCACAAGTCGATTTTTTAAATTAATATTTTTATTAGGAAGCTATACAATATTGTATGTGTGCACATACATTAGATGAGGTAGTACTGAAGCCAAATCTGGAGCTTATCTAACAAAATAACTTACGATAATGGTCCAAAAACTAGTACACCCAAATTTATGTGAAAGAAAAATATGTAATGGAAATTTAAAAAAAAGAAACATCAAAAGAAGCGAAAAAAAATTTAACATTTTTGAAATTTTGTAGGTTGTAATTTTTTTGCTATAATTTGCTTGAATTTAATTGTATTATCTTTCAATTTCTAAATATGTTTGGTGGCTAAAATATTATTTTAATAAACATATCTGTTTAATAAATCTGTTTTGCTAAAATGCACCAAAATACATTGCCCATATTTACTAAGAAATGGATAAAAATATTCATTTTTTAAAATGGGGTGTACTCAATTGTGCTGAGCACTGTAATTGAATGTGTGAATATGAAACATATTTTATATAATATTCGATAGAATAATTTGGGTTAGTAAGGTTTATTAATTTATACATAAAATATTTTAGTACAACAAAGTGACAGTAAATAAATGTTTTTTTAATAAGTGATAACTTGAAAATTTGCCTGTGCAAAAAGTCATTTTGTTTGGCTCTTCAAACTACTGATGCCAAAAATGTTACAGCATAAAAAGACAATTTGTCGAAATAACAGATAAGATGCCTTGTTTTCAGACATGTTTATATTAATTTTCAGACAAAGACTGCTAATTTCCTGATTTTTTTTGTTTTTGTTTTTGTTTTTTGATACCCAGATTTTCAAAACAATTGTTATATAAACAATTGTTATTTTCTAGAAAGAAATGTTTTGAATGACGATCTGAAATTTGGAAGAAATGTTATGAGAACTTTATAGAATTAAACAAATAATAACATTGAACTTAAAAATACACCTAAATCAAGTACATCCAGAGAAACAGATCATTTTCAAGTAGTCTAGTTTTTTCTAAAGCTGTAAAAAACATTTCAATTAATCTAAGAATCCCTAAACTGTAGAAGTCAGAGATATTAGCTCTCCTCTTTTTAAATTATTTCCCAAATTATGTTTAACAGAGCAAGGAAATTTTCACAGTATGTCTGATTATATTTTTTCTTCTGGAGAAAGTCTTATTTGTTTTATTTTAACTAGAATAAAAGCAGTTTTCAATTAAAAAAAACAAAAACATTTTAGACTAATAGTCTACAGAACAAACCATCATTATTCAATAACTTGCCTAATTAGCCTAACCTGCCTAGTTAACCTAATTAACCTAGTTAAGCATTTAAATGTCACTTTAAGCTGTATAGAAGTGTCTTGAAAAATATCAAGTCAAATATTATTTACTGTCATCATGGCAAAGATAAAATAAATCAGCTGTTAGAAATGAGTTATTAAAACTATTATGTTTAGAAATGTGTTGAAAAAATCGTCTCTCCGTTAAACAGAAATTGGGGGAAAATAATTCAGGGGGGCTAATAATTCTGACTTCAACTGTAAAAATGTATTACAGTTTCCAAAGCTGTTTTCAGCATGGCTAAAATAAATGTTTCTTGAGCTGCAAATTTGCATGTGACAAATAAATACATTGCGCTTAGTAAGGGTAATGTGCCTAGATTGGACATTTTAAACTTGAACATTAAAAAACAGACAGAAACAGTTTGATTTGTTGTTTGAGTTATAACTGTATTTTATTCTTCCAACAGGGGAGTTGAAAATTGTCTGTGAAGGAGAAGAGAGAAAAATTTGTTCTTGTCAGGCCCTTTTACTGGGCACCACGTGGGGACCTTTTCCTGGCAAGATCGAGGCAACCACTGGAGGAAGTGACAAGGTTGGTGTTTTTTTGTTTATTTGGGGTGAATTAAATGGAAAATTTCATTAAATTAGATAAAAATGATAACCCAGTTTTCCTGTAAAAGATCTTTGTACAGAGTGTATGTGATACTAAATAAGAATATAAACTGACAATTGAATTCTATTTTTACTGAACAGACAGAAAGCTTTGAGACTTTTTAGTTTATATACATATAAAAAAACACATTAAATGCAAGTAAAGTTTCTACTTTAATGTTTCAAATAACGTTTATGAAAATAAAAGTTGGGGCGACACGGTGGCGCAGTGGGTAGCATCATCTCCTCTGTGTGGAGTTTGCATGTTCTCCCCATGTTTCCTCCTGGTGTTGTGGTTTCCCCCACAAGTCCAAAGACATGCAGTATAGGTAAATTGGGTAAGCTAAATTGTCCATAGTGTATGTGTGTGAATGGGAGTGTATGGGTGTTTCCCAGTGATGGGTTGCAGCTTAAATGGCATCCGCTGCGTAAAACATATGCTGGATATGTTGGTGGTTTATTCAGCTGTGGCGACGCCAGATAAATAAAGGGACTAAGCCAAAATAAAAGTTCCATTATCGTTCAGTGTAACATAAATGTGTGTAAAAAAGCAACATACTTATTCTGATTGTGCTTTTTTAAAAATATATTGAAAAGTACATGATCAAACTAAGCTTTACTATATTGTATACATTTTAAACTACCTTCTGACAAATATAGTGACTAATGTATAATGAATGATATAAAAAATTACAGCTAATTTTGAGATTGCACTATGAAGTTTAAATTATTAATTAATAGTTAATTTAATCATTCTTGCTCTAAAAATACTTTATGACCATTTTTGGTATTTAAACTTTTACTCTGAGTGATATTTTAATATGCATCCATTGTAAATCAAAAATGTATGATAGTCATTATTTTGGTCTCGGAAATAAAAATAAAGAAATTAAACAGAACATATGCTTTATTATGCTTGTATTGTTTCAATAGTCTCTAAACCATGTTCGTTTATGATCTACCTTTGCCAACATATTTTGTCCTTGGCATTCAGTATTATTGAATTGCGGCTAATTACAGCAAGACTACAGACAGAGAGCCTGGATGGACAGACCGAGCAGTAAAATCATTTAAAATGTTTTCTGTGTCCATTTGTTTTGTATTTTGAGGCCTTGGAGAAGGTGGTGTTGTGTTTTGGAGTGTACGAGCGAGCGAGCGAGTGTGTGTGTCACGGGTAATCTGTGCCCGTGGCAGGTTTACCCTGTGAAGCGGACTGGTATCGCAGGCCCATTGTTGTTGCTCCTGTCAGAGCGGGGAGAGGCCGATGGAGGCCTGTGCTGGCCTGATAAGGGGAAAGAGGATTCAGCGGAGAGAGAGAGACAGGCAGAAAGAGAAAGAAATGACTCAAGGAGAGTGGAGTGCTGTGTAGACTCTGTCTTTTTCATGAAGTATTCCCACACTGTCAGAACCGTACAAACCTCTCTCTCTCCCTATTTTTCTGCGGCTCCATTCTGAAGGTGAGGCTTTAAAAAGACACACAACATGTACTGTAAGTGAGGATGCAAGGCAAGGCAAACAGAGTGTGTGAAATGTTTGTTTGGTTCTCACCTGTTTGTGTTGGTATTTGGTAAGCATCACTTTTACTGTCGCTTAGTGGCGAATCTAGTTTTATTTTTCTATGAGTGGACCTTAGTTAATCTGAAGTTCAACCTTTTACAATACTTGACTCAAAAATAGGGATGTAAATTTGAAAGCTAATAATGACATATTACAAACATATTAATAGGGGACAAAGTGCAAAAAGTAAAAAGTACTATTGGTTTTTGTCACAGGTAACAGTAACTTTACTATTTAAAGGGCTCCTGTTTTACCCGCTTTTTTACGATTTAAGATAGGTCTTTTGTGTGTCTGTGAAGTTTCAGCTCAAAACTTACAACAGATTAAAGGTTTAAACTTTAAGAATATTAGGATTTTCTAGCTGTTTTTGTTGCTTGTGCATTTGATGCTAGTTCTTTCTGCCCACCATAATCATATGCCTGTCAGATTGTGCCTCAATCTCCGCCTCGGTTGCGTCAGAAAAACAGCACAGTGACAGACATGAAGGAAGCAGATCTCACATAAGGTTAATGAGAAATACTACAGTAAGAACTTTATGAATGATTGTTTTGATATATTTGTTGTGGAATTAATTTAAGCCTTTCCGCAACCTCTTAAAAACACAGAGTTAAAAACTACCCAAATTGGGTTGTTTTTAACCCGATTGCTGGGTAAATATGGGACAGAAAACATCAGGGGTTAAATTAACCCAAGTAATTGAGTTATTATTTTTAACCCCATAAATGGGTTGTTTTTTCTATCCATAAATTGGTTATTTTTACTTAAATAATAGGTTAATTGGATCCAAAAATGCCTGTGAAAGATGACCCAGAAATTGTGTTGTTTTGACTTGGCGTCACTGAAGTATGGTGGGGGATGTGCAGCTTTGAACAAATCAAACAAATTTAATTTAAACAAATTAGTATATAATATGAGGTATCCCAGTCAGCTCCTGCTGTGAGTGGATTTGACCCAAAGAGCTGGGTTGAAACTACCCAAGACTAATAATAACCCCCAAATGCCTCAACCTCAAGATTTGGATAGAAAAAAATAACCCCATGTTTTTAGAGTGCAATGATGAGTCACACACAATGTTGTTAGAAAGTTTATGTACACACACACACACACACACACACACACACACACACACACACACACACACACACACACACACACACACACACACACACACACACACACACACACACTGTAGACACAGTTTATCTTAGCACTGTTGTTGCATGACAAATATGACAGGATACACATTAATATCCACTACTGTATGGACATCCGTTATGTTAATGTAGAAAATAAATCTGATTTAATGTCCACAAACCAAGATTGAATCATCTTCTTTTATAATTAATTGTAGTAATATGCGGCTGTGGTGATTAGGTAAAGACAGTAAAATCGCTGTAATTCATTACTAACATGCACTGTTTTGAACTTGTTAAACTCATTTTTGATCACATTTGATGAGGATTGATGATCATTGTGAGCTAAACAGATCTTTCCAGTTGCTTTGCACACCAGTCTTGTATGATTATGTGTTACTACAGACACATGTTAATACGGGGCTGTAAATCAATTCGGTGGGTGGGATAACCGCACTCCTACGTCACGTTGCGGTGGGCTTCAAAATGGGAGGGATTTGAATCCTATTTTAGCATCAGGAAATTCAAAAAAAGAGACTTATTGTGTTTATGTCACCCCGATATGACTGTGGACACACTATACCTACACACACAGTTCTGTCCAAGCAGCTTACAAAAGATGATTTTTATCATGGTTCATCAAGTAATTTTACCACTTTCTAATATTATTTGCTCACAAAAACTTGTTATACACTAATAAACATATTGATGAAAGTCAAGTATGCTAGCAACAAAGTCTACAGAATCATATATCGTTGTACCTGACTATAAAGTGAGTTAAAACAAAATCTGTCTAAATCCTGTCCTGGCAAATTTAAGCATTCAAAATAAAAACACAAAACAGCAAAACAGGTTTAATACTAAACCTACAGATACCCAGATAAGAGATTGCTCCGTTAAAATATTAAGGACTCGTTTTCAATTTTTTAATTAACTTTTTATTTTTGAAAGGGTTAGTTTACTTCCTGATTTTTTTTTTTTTTTTAATTTTACTCACTACCTTGTCTGCAAATATGTTCAATTGAAGAGTTCAGATGCAAAAACCTCTAAGCGCCATCTAAACTTCATTCATTCATTTCTTGTCAGCTTAGTCCCTTTATTAATCTGAACTTTTCTTTTAAAAAGTCTTGTTAGTAGGTTAAGTAATTTCACTTCTATGTTCACATATAGAGTATTTTGATTGCCTGTAGTGTGAAACAACTCAACATAAATATACTGTAGGAGATGCTCGTTTTTGAAGGAAATTACAGATGGCATTTAGAGGTTTTTGCATCTGAACCCTTCATTCCTTTCTTTCTTTAGAAAACAATCATTTATATGTATGGAGTAAAACCTTGTAATGTATCAGAATTCTATTAATAGAGAACTTGCAAAACTATTAACATATAATTTTTTTTTTTTTTACTTTTTATTAACATATTAGTTTATCTTTTATTTGCTGCTGCAGTAGGGAATTAACATTACGTAAAAGAAAAAAAAAACTTCCCTACTTAGGTGATAATGCAAAAATGAGGACATAAACTTTTCATAAAGTTGGATTAAAAGCAGACTTATATAAACAACTAACAATGATCTAAATATGACTTTTACTTACAATAGAAAATTTAAGAAAAATCACATGCATCTCAGATTTATTAAGCAATGTCTTATAATATGCTTGGATGTGTCAAGAAACCAAAATATATCTTATTAAGAGGCTGGAGGCTTGAATAAACCTTTTTTTCCTAGAGTTGGTCTTAATTTATAGTATGGAGGAGTCAATGCTGAAAGGTAATGCCAGTCCGAGTTGACAGATTTAAGTGAAAATGTTGTAATGTATGTTAGGCAAAGACTCCATTCAACCAGTAGATGTTTGATATTTTCAGCTGATTTTAAATCACATTTGGAAGGCTGTTAGCCACATACAACAAATTTGTCATCCTCACATGTCATCATTTCAGAAAAGTAACCTTTATAAAATTGACTGTTATTTCTCACGAAGTTAAAATTATTGTAATTTGTTTCTATCTTTGGAGACTAATGGTTATTTTTCTGAAAGGAGGAAGCATTAATCACATAGCACGATGCACAAATGCGACCTTCTAAAGGCACAGACTTTGAACCAAGACACATGTCGATGTGCCTAGTGCTTTAAAATGTGTATTCCAGCACTAAGCAGATTTATGGGGCCCCTTGTATTTTGATTAAGTTTGGCTTGAATGCCTACATTAATATGCAGGGACCACAAGCCGAGCCCCATGTCATCAATTTGTACTAATTTCAGATTAATTCATCACAGCGCTTTGAGGTGAAGTGGATATGATCTGTGTTACCTGTAGGGATGAAGAGACGTCCAGCTCTAAAACAGCATCATCCCTTCATGTCCCCGTGGGGGAGGAAAGAGAACCCAGTGCTTTCCAGACTCTCAGACTGTTATCAGTGCTCTTATCTCTCCAGGAGCACACGCTCCCTCTCTCCCGGGCCAAATCTGCATTTCTGCTGAATCGTATCATCTTCCTGCCGACTGGTCAGTCCCAGACAGGGCTGACGTGGCTTTGTCTTACAGCCTATCAGACATGGAGAGGCAGACACAAAAGGAAAACAGAAGTAGGCATTAGTATAGTTGAAATTATGGTACTTTTTACAGCAATAATATATTTTACCCCTTTAAAAAAATCCATAAAATATATGGTAAAAAAAATGGCATTTGTGGTTTGTAGATTTTTACTATTAAACATATGGTAGAAACTATATGAAGGACATTTCTAATGTCAACCATATTTAATTCATTTATACGGTTAGTACAATAGTGTTTTCCAGAACTAAAATCTGCATATTGTATCTATGTTATACCACACCATAAGCATGTGGCAATAAGAAAGCCAAACTATGAACCAATATTTATTACAAATAGCTTTTCAACATGCAGAGAAACAAACTAAGAAATAGAAGGTTTTCAGTGTCATTCACACAACTGCTAAACACAATCATAATAACACACAACACTAAACTAATGCAGTAAACACTACACATCAACATTAGATGTAACAAAACTCTAATGTGCATAACTGATGAGAAAAAGAACCATAGTAATTTCACTGTATATATTAAGGAAATATACTGTAAAGCAGTTTTGTTTTGTTTTTATTATAATGTTTCTTTTAGTTTTTTGGCTATTAAAATGATTGTGTTTTTATTTCTGGTTGGTTATTTTGTAAGCTCTTCCATTTGGTCGGTGCTGCACTTACATAGTGTTGGGTGTTTTGAGTTAGAAAGCTATTAGTTACTCTAATTAAATTATTAATCTACTGAAAAAGTAAAGTAAGCTATTAGTGTTAGGTCATTTTATTACACTTACTTTTATTGTACTTGCCTTATGCTGAAAATAAATTCAACAGTTGTGTATAAACTAGGCATGGGACCATAACCGGTTTCAAGGTATTAAAAGTACTAAAGTTTTTTATGTAAAGTGTTTATAAGGGTTTTTTAATGTGTTTTTTTAAATGTGTTGTAAAGAAATCTGTGCTTTTGAAACTAATGATGAGAGCAGAAAATTATTTTAGCCTGACATGTACAGTATGGTTTATGCTTCCAAAATATTATGAATGTTTCCTAAAATAAAATATATTTTGTTCAGTGGGGGGAAAAGTATTGTAATTATTATTATTATTATTATTTTTAACCTAGTCATTTAAAACAAACATATTTTAGAGCAGTGATCACAATATGGTGATATATTTTTATCCAAGGTTATCATACCATCAGAAACTTATACTAGCCCATGCCTAGATAAAACTGATTAAGTGAAGCAGAGAGTTTATATATTTAGCTAAATAAATGTATCTTCTTTAACTGAATTTATTGGAATGAAGAGTACATTTATTTCAGATATATTATTCACATAACTTACTTTTCAACTGAAGAATGTTAGATTTGTTTGGCATTGGCACATGCTTCCATGAAACGAGATAGAAATGTCTGTCAATATATATGTATGCATGAAATATGGTGTCATTACTTTGAAATGTTTTGTGTTTTGATAAAACTAAAAGGTACAATAAAACTAAAAGGTTGTGTTTAATTTAGTTACTTTTCAAGATGTAATTAGATAAGTAATTTAGATGAATTTTTTATTGGTGTATTTAGTAATTAATTACTTTTTTGAAGTAATCTATCCAACACTGATTTCATTTTATAAAATCTATCGAAAATCTATACATAAACCTTTTTTTTTTATAATAGGCTACATGTAATTTGCTGAAAAAAATATTTGTGATCACATAAAAAACATATGTTTGTATGTGATTTTATCAATATTTGGTTATTTATTTTTTATTATTATCGTCATTTTTATTTTGAAATGTGACTATTGTTCTACCTAAATGTACAGCATTTATGTTCTAAGTGTACTTAAATAGGGTGGCATGGTGGCTGAGTGGGCATTTGGCATTTCTGTGTGGAGTTGGCATGTTCTCCCCATGTTCACATTGGTTTTTACCAAGTGCTTCAGCTTCCTCAAAAGTCTAAATGGTATAGGTGAATTGGGTAAACAAAATTGGCCATAGTGTATAAGTGTGTGGATGTTTGGATGTTTCCCAGTACTGGGTTGTGGCTTGAAGGGCATCCGCTGAAATAGTTGGTGGTTCATTTTTGCCGTGGCGACCCCTGATAAATAAGGAACTAAGCCGAAGGAAACTGAATGAATAAATGCACTTAAATAATGTTGTAATTATTATTATTCTTATTTTTCATTAAACCCCGGTCAAGTAAATGATGAAATATGTGTGTAATTAATTAATTAATCTTTAAATATCCTGTATTTAATTTAAATGTAATATGCAAAGGCAAACATCAAAATAATCGTATGTTTTTTTTTTTAAAACGACAGGACACTATTAAAAATGTATATAAAATATACTTTCAAGTAAAACTTAATTGTAGGTGCTTTTTTATTTTAATAATATCATATTATCTGCAAGTACATCTTTCCCACAACAATATACTTAGCAAAGCATCAAAGCTATCACACATAATGTTTGTTGTAGTTGTTATTGTTTTAAGATAATTTTTCAACACAATTCCCTCATCCTGCTTTCAGTTATGAAATCAAATCCTTCACCCGTCCTTTTGAAAGCCATGCCGTTTCATTAAATTCCCTGTGTGTCGCTGTCAGGAAGCTGTGATGCTGCAGATAGAGGCTCTACAATGTGTCTAAAGATCAGAGCTCAGCTTTCTGCTTCTTCTCTCTCCAAGTCCATGTGCTCCTTTCTGGATTCCAAACCTCCCAAAGGATGAGATCTGATCAGGTGGAACATTCAAACAATACAACCATTCAGAGGTTGAACAGGATGGGGTGTAGCCCGCACCTCCTCACACACACACACACACACACACAGATGGAGATGTAGGTGCTTGGGGAATTATGAATTTGTTTAAACAAGCTCTCGAAGGAACAGTCTCCCCGTTGGACATTGTGTCCACATGCTGGTCACTAATCATCTGATGCAAATTGAATGCAAAAATGGCAAGTTGTAAGCTGCAGCTGGTTGGTTGGTTTAAGTGTGTGTTTGAGAGAAGCAACTGAAGGAGTGTGTTTTGTGTTGCAGGTTTCGCTGGTGTTGAATGGAGGTCCTCGCTGGCTGATGGACATCATGTGGGTCAGCGCTGAAGATGGAAAGAGCAACTGTGCTGTTTACAGTAAAGGTGAGATTGCTTTGTCTTTCTTTGTGGATTTGAAAAGAAGGCTGAGAAGACACTGCTTAGTGTTTATTCAGCAAAATTCCTCTCACTGTAAAGCAAATTTTATTGAACTTTCCTGCTTTAAATGACAGCAGAAGGTTTTTTCGAAGTAAACTTACTAAAAGAGATATTGAGCAAAGTTTTACCTGGAAATTTATTTATTTATTTATTTATTTATTTATTTATTTATTTATTTATATATTATTTTCATACATTAACATTAAATATCTTATCTACACTAAAAATATCTGTTAATTAACAGTTTCTGAACATTGTGGTTCACACGTGTTTTAGGTTTATTTATGGTTGTAAATTGCATTATGGGACCTTGATCTCTGTTGACTTTTGATGCTGAAAATTCAACTCTACAGTTTAACAAAGTGACTTTTATTGACATTTTTGTAGTTTGAAATAATATAATGTATAAGAAATAATATATAAAGAAATAACTCAAATAAAAAATAAAGAAAAAATAAAGAAATAAAAAATGTACTGGCAGTTTATTACAACGGGGTTGTACCATAATATACAACAACAACCAATATATGACTTTAAACTATTAAATGAACTTTCAAGGTTGAATGTTTTTGAAAGAATGATCGAGGTCCCATAATGCAATTCAAATGCATTAACAAACATGGGGGAATAAAAACATGAATCACAAAGTAAGAATAACTGCTAACGTACAAATATTTTTAGAGTGTAATTAATCTTGTGCGTATTTGTTTGTTTGTTTTTTTATTGTATTTAAAGAGTCCAAATGCAAAAGCCTTTTAAGTGCCATCTGAAGTCCTCCAAAACAAGCATTTTCCTCTTATGTGTAGGTTCAGCAATTTCACTTCTATGGAGAATAGGATCTTTGCCTACTGCATAAAGAATAGGCAAAGAACAGGTTTTTCATCACTGGAGGCTGAGAAAAATGCTCATTTTAGAAGACGTGTTTTATTAAAGCTTTAATAATAAAATATTTTAAGTCAAGGCAATGCAGGCAAAACAAACATGCAACTGTAAATTTTGAAGTTTGGGCTTTTTTTTTTGATTTCTTGTAAAGTGTTTTTATTTTTTTTTTAAGTTTAATGAAAAAAAACCAAAACACAATCTCAAGATTTTTTTTATCATTCTTTATCAATTTTTGCGTAGATTGCAATAATTTTAAAGGGAAAAAAGTTTGATGTATTTGAATGAAAATGAAAATCTAATTTCTTTATTCTGTTGAACACAAAACAATACACTCTTAAGAATGTTGTAAAAGAGCAATATAATTACATCCATAGTAGACTAAAACAAGTCAATTGCTGTTTTTTCCAACATTCTTCAGGATATCTACTTTTGTGTTCAACAGAAGAAAGAAACTCAGAGGTTTGTAATAAATGAAGAATGAGTAATCGACATCATATTTATTTTTTGGTGAGCAATCCTTTCAAAGGCTGTTTCCTCTTTTTTTTTTAATCTCCACTTCAGCAGGATTAACATAAACCAAACTTTATTAGTGTATTATCAGTTTCACTTATTTTGTGTTTTAATCAAATAAATGCATAGTCAGTGAGCATAAGAGAGTCTTAGCAAACTCTGACTGTACTGTTTGGTGTCACTAACAAAGAGATCATCATATCTGAGAGTCTAAAACATAAAACAGCATATATTATAGAGCAGATCTAACATGAACTAAAATCCACAGAACTTTCCATTTCATGGGGTCTTAAAACCCCTATGTCTTGCTTTCATATGTACAGTGGATCTAAAATAACCATGGTTCTTTTTCTGAGATAAAACGATGACCCCATTTTTAGCAATAGAAGAAAAAGTGAGCAGTAATAACTTGCCATTCCACGAACAAATACTCAGTGTTTAAAGAGCAGAAAGATAACTCATTGTTGCCTGCGCTCTCTCTCTTCTTGACTAAAACTGATATTTCCGCTAAAGTGCTCCACTTTTTTATTATCTGCAGGAGCTTAATTGATTAATCTACTTACAGTACATGTGTAAGTTCAACAGAACAATCCCTTCTCCATTCTGACAAAAAAAAAAAAAAAAAAAGACTGGAGGATATGAAAGACTTAAAGGTCTTTATCGCACTTATCTGAGAACACAGAGAAATAGAATAATGGTTGAACATCTCCAGCAATGTCAAATTTCATTATCAGTGTATTGAAACAGCAGCGCCCCTGGAGGAGTCGACTCTCCGCCAGCGAGCGGCACAGCGATTGCGTTTAATTAAAAGACAACGCTGATGAACTGAAGGGCTTTCAGTCGAGAACTTATTAAGAGATTGAAAGGGGGGTCGGGATCGATTAGGCCAGACTGCCGGATATTTCACAAACTATGCAGCTTACTATAGTCTGGCAGATTGCAGTGTTAACTGTCCCAATGCAGAGGTTTTGAAAGGGTGACAAGGTTTTGTAATGTATGCACATAATATGGCTGTATTCACATGTGCCCTACTGATTTCTTTACACATGATTGGTCTGAATTATAGAATAGTTGTGTCATTAGAGCAAGAACAAAGGCTTTTTTGACAAACACTACTTTGGGGTCAGAAGGTTTTTTTTAAATGTTTTAACATTTTATCATCAAGGCTGCATTTATTTAATCATAAATACAGTACAAATGGTGAAAATGTGAAATGTTCTTGCATTATAAAATAACTGTTCAAAAGTAGTTCATCATTTAATTCAATCATTTATTCCAGTGATTTTAATGACTTTTCAGCTTCATTACTCTAGTCTTTAGATTCACATAATCCATCAGAAATCACTCTATTATTATTATTATTATTATTATTATTATTATTATTATTATTATTATTATTATTATTATTAATGGTAATAGTAATAAAAGCAATAATAATTAGAATAATAATTTAATTTAAAATTACATACAATAAGTAATAAATAAATATTTTATAAACAAGTATTTAACTTTTTTTTTTTAATTAGTGTAAATAAAGAAATATGAAAAAAAAAAAAAAAACTGACCCCAAACTTTTGACCGGTAGTGTATATTTCACAGATCCATTAAAATCAGATTTAAAAAAAAGTATTAATTTGTTGGTAAATATATAGTTTTATTCCGTAAGCACACAGTAAAAAAAATTTAACACAGCAAAAAAAAAAATATGGTAAACTATAGCAGTTTTGTAAGCTTCTAACTAAACAAATCTTATAAATGAATCCCAGGGCCATAACATAGAAAATAGGAAAACACTGTGACTTGATACATTATAAAATTAAAGGGACAGTTTATATATATTTACAGTTTACATATATATATATATATATATATATATATATATATATATATATATATATATATATATATATATATATATATATATATATATATAAACTCAAGGGGTCCTACACTTAAATTTTTTTTTTACTTCTGTTAAACTGAAAACAAGATATTTTGAAGAATACTGGAAACCAGCAGCCAGTGACATCCATAATGGGAACAAAAAAATAAAAAGAACTTAATGGCTAAAAAACTTTTTTTTTTTTTCAATATATCTTCCCAACATAAGATAGGAGCTTAAACAGGTTTGGAACAAGTGGAGGGAGAGTATATTATAACAGTATTTTCATTATTGGTGTGAACTTTCCCTTTAAATTTTAAACATGTATATTGAGAGATAGAAACTTGAGTCTGCCACTTAGATTTGGAAATCACTAAAATAACTACACAAACTCGTTTAAAGCTGACTTAAGACTTAACTTGAACTCGTAACTTAAACAAAAAAACAAAAGTCTTTTGCTATGATATTGTATTCTATTCTCTCTTTCTACACGACTGCAGCATGCACATTTTTATGTTCATTTATAAATAACAGTGGTGTCTGCAAGCGGGGAACAAAGTTGAGTTTCAGGGAGTTAAAACAGCACAAATAATAATAATAACCTAATAATAATCATGTTTATATAAACACTAAATGAGGAGGACTTCTCACCTTCTGAATCCCAGTGTCTGAATACAGACACAGTGGATATCAGTGCGGCAGGTCTCTTGACCTATGTCAACCATTAGCCCTGTCTGTAATCTGGATGATTTTAAACACAGCAGCACGGATATATGTGATGTGTCTGAATGGTAACAAACTCAATTGATAAAAGACAAAGTTCACCATTCTCGCACAACTCTCCCGACAAAAATGCTTGCTGCACACAAACAGCTTTGCTGTATCAGCCCTGATATCATTGTGGAAAAAGCCATGCAACAAACCCATAAATAACTAAATACTGCATGCCGTGTGTGGCCGCGGTCTCACAGCTTGGCAGGTCTGTCTTTGGAAAGCACATGCTGTTATGAATAATTAAAAAGCAGGGTCTTTATAGGTTAAAAAAACTCAGATATGAATAATAGTGAAAAACCAAGAGGTCATCACTGGACAGCCAGATTTGCGCTACGTCACCGATTTTGATCCCACCCCAAACATGAGTTCAAAGCCGGAAGATGAAATTAACTAGAAAAAGTTCATTTATCCAAGTTTATCCACAATTACAGCTGACAGGTGCTAATGTAGGCTTAATCAATGCTCAACGCACAAAAATCTGTTAAAATCTCGAAAAAGTACTCCAGGGTTTCTTAAACCTTTAAGGCAGGGGTGTCAAACTCAGTTCCAAAAGGGCCGAAGCCCTGCACAGTTTAGTTCCAACCCTGCTCCAACACACTTACCTGTAGGTTTCAAACAAGCCTGAAGGACTCAATTAGTTTGATCAGGTGTGTTCAATTAGGGTTGGAACTAAACTGTGCAGAGCTGCGGCCCTTTTGGAACTGAGTTTGACACCTGTGCTTTAAGTCATTGTAATGTACCATTTACCTATTTTACATGATGCACATTTTCAACTGAAGTCTGGGGTGTTCAAAGTTTCTGGAGGGCTACAGTTCTGCACAGTTTAGTCCCTGTTTCAACACACTTGTAGGTTTCAAACATGTCTAAAGGACTCAGTTGGTTTAATCAGGTGTGTTTAACGAGGGTTAAAGCTAAACTGTTCAGGGATGCGGCTTCCAGGAACTATGTTTGACACATGTGATCTAAAGGGTAAGGTAAGAGGGATAATTGTTTAAAACATGGGATCTTTTTTTTTTTTTTTTTTTTTTTTTTTTTTTTTTTTTTTTACTAGGGGTTTGCCCTCCCCCTCCTGGATTATGAGTACAGATCATCAGTGTAAGACTGAACCACTGTTTTTAAGCAGATGTGTCCAATGCAAGATCTAAGATTAGTAACAAACAGAACTAACTGAACTTGTTGAAACCAATAGATTTTGCCATTGAAAACCCTTACTAGTTGACCACTCATTGAGAAGATCGGGTGAAAGTTTCCCCTTGATGGTCTCTGTAAGAGAGTATGTGTTGTTGAGTGTTGTCTGATATGAAATGTTTTGGCACTTGCAGTCGACACACGGCTCAGCGCGTCTCATGAACTGATGAGTTCCCGTAAAGGGGGCAGTAAAATTCTTAAGCGTGTGTTTTATATGTGCTCTCTATCCTGTCAGAGGGCTTTTGGCTTATCTTGAGTGAATGTCGAGGCTGGAAATGTCAGGCACGGGCAGAAAAAAAATATGAGATTATGAAGCTGCTGGATGTTGTCATGGGGTTGTGATGCGTCATAAATCCTGGTTTGATGGTAGTGGATGTCTGGATCAGGAGGGACACGGCTTAAGGACTGCAGAGACTCTGAGCTCTGCCACTGAACAGGAAAGAGGTTTATTCTGGTCATTAGACGATGTAGACCTCATCTTTTGATTTATCATCCCAACCCTACCGACTTTCGCTCTCTTCCCTTCATATTTCATGCCTGCTGTCTCTCTTTCTCTCTCCCTCTGTCTCATTTCTTGATGGACTGATATCTGACAGGCTTATGGCTGTCTGTGATGGGAAGGAGCTGCTCTCTTAAGGTGAATCTTGGGTCAACGGAGAGAAAAAAAAAATTCCTGGCAGATCACAGCTAGAGGAAACGGTGGTCGTTGGCTTATCACTTGTAGTTTCCTGTGATAGTACTGGTGGATAGCAGCCAGAAAGTCATGTGGGACATTTGTAATGTTGGCTAAATGTAGTTTATTTAGAGGATTTGAAGATCCTTCATCTAGACATTAATTCCACCTACAGACAATTCAGGTCACACTTTATATTAGGTGTCCTTAACTACTATGTACTAAGATAAATATCAGTGTAACTAAATACAATTCTGGAAAATTTCTACATTTACCGCTAACAAGTTCACGGTATGGTTAGGTTTAAAGTCTGGGGGTTACAGATGTAAAACGGATTTGTTACAGTGTTATTAAAATGCAAGTTCTTCTATTGGAATTCATGACATAAGGGGCATTCTATGAGAAACGTATATTTTCACTTATAAAAAGACGTGACAGGCCTGACTTAAGCTTGTTGTCCTCAAAAAAATCATTCAAAAACAAGCATTAATTTATACAATTCAATGATAGAACACATCGTGCATCATTAGCCCCTTTCACACAGTGATACCGGTAAATTTCTGGAAAATTTCCGGAACGACTTTACCGGTATATTCAAAAAAGCGCTGTTCACACAGGCGAGGACGTTACGGAAATTTTCCGGAAAAGAGCATTCACACATCCATTCCAAAATACCGGTAAATTCTGACATCATTCACCACAAATGAGCTTTAAACAGCTGCGCTTGTATTTGTAAACATTTGACTAAATTACAAACTCTGTGGATGATCAATATTGTGAACAACTTTCGCAGGATCACTTTCGCATGTCGAGATGTTCATAATATGTGCGTGTGCAGGCGCTCATAGGCGCACGCAAAGCTTGAAGGTAAACAAACAACGGCTTATCATAAGCATCTCATCGATGATTATTTACACAGTTGGCATTAAGACGAACATATAAACGTGATCTGACTAACTTCTAGCAGCTAAATGTGTCTGGAAAAATATTCAAAGGCTTTTATCCTCACAAACCGCGCGGACGTAAATGCGTCTGACTGTTGTGATTGGCTAAAGCAGACGTCTCACGTCAGCACGTTCTAGACGTGCACGCGCTTATTACGGGAATCTTCCTTCTGCATTCACACAGCGCAGCATTCCGGCAAATTGCCGGTAATGTTACAACTTCTATTTCCGGAAAATAGCCAGAACAAATTTACCGGTATTTCCAAAAAGGACCTGTTCACACATACAACCTTTCCGGAAAATTGCCGGCAATTTTCCGGAAAGGTCTGTATGTGTGAAAGGGGCTACTGTCAGCTTTTTGTCCAGCAATTGATGTCACTTTTGTGTCATAAACTTAAACATGCATTGCACATATTGTATGTTAAATTCAATGCAAATGTGACAGGCCTGACAGAAACATAGGGACAATTATTTGTTTTATATATTTGTAGTATTTATTTGTACAATTTATTTATAATTTCATGTTTTTAATCAATTGATGTGAATGAGAAAAACGTAAACTTGCTCTTTCTGAAGTTTTTTTTTTTTTTTCTCGATATAACAGTTTTTAGCATAACAAAAGTATTAAAGCTGTAGGTTCAATTGGTCTGAGGACAAGGACAATGACAGAGTTTTACAGTGTAAAGTGTTCATGAAGAAAAAAAAAATTGAGAACCAAATGAATGACATATTGCTTTACAGGGGTGCATTTCCGAGAACCATCGTTAGCCAACTAAGGTTGCAAGTTGTGTCGTTACAAATATAGTTTTGTTGATGTTTCCCAAATCTGTTGTTCCAACGAACATTTACAAACTTGAACGATTGCAACTGCACGTCTAGAGCTGTAGTTAGAAGCATAGTTTCTGGTTGTGTTCTATTCCCAGTTATCCCCCTATGCCCTAATCCTTTCGAACCTTCCTACAATCAAATTTGGAATGATTAAAAAAAAAGAAAAAATAAACATTAAAGTCATCTCTCTTAGGTCTAATTTGCTTTCAAAATTTCTTTAGTTCAGCTTTAGCAATTTTCACATTGACAATTGCGCTCCCTTTGTAGTGCACTTTAAAAACAATTATGCCAGTTTGAAAGCAGCTTTGGCTCATGACGAATGCTATAGATGACCTATTATTTAAAAGGAGAAATTACGTTACGAAACAAAAATTAATTAAGAAATTGTTACTCCAGCCAGTTTAAAGCATCATTATGAACATTTTACGTTGTAACTGACGTGGTTCAAACAACAGATCTGCGACAGATACAGTATACTATGGTTTTGGGAAACACTCGTCACTACATCGTTTTTTTCTCTACTAATGATTTCTCTACAAATGATGCATCTACTATGATAGTTCAGCCATGAGTTATGTCATTGTTTGGAAAATGCACCCCAGAACAAATCACAGAAGTCAACCATCAGTCAATTTTAGAAATTTTTGGGATGAAATACTTTTTATTCACTGTATTAATGTTTTTATTTCAGGGACAGAACATGTAAGTTTCTGGTAGAATGTCCCAAAATACATACATTTGCCAGTTAAGCATAAAATAATAAAGGCATAATAATGCACTTATAATATAAAGTGTAACCAAATTCCATATCTTAATTTAGCTTTTAAAAAAATCACCAATTATCTGTCAGTGCTTTGCATTAGTTTTTTATTGTTTCTATTCTCTAAAATAATTTAATCTAAATTAAGGATCATTCAAAAGTGTAAATATTTAAAAATTCATAGGCTACCCTTTTGATAATATTGACAAATCAGAGTTTTGGACAGGTCTGACATTATAAATTGTACATGTTGACAGATTTGTGACATTTGTGACAGTTGGGGTCTACTTTTGGCATATCATGATTGCATTTTTTCTTCAAATTTAAACAATATAGGCTCATTCGGAAATTGTACCCCTATATACACATGTCTGGAGATCACAAATTATGTAGCCAGAGCTTTGTATGGCTGCATTTCATTTTTAAAAATGGGGCTTGAGTATGGTGAAGAACGGTTTCAGAAAGCAGGTAAGACAAAAACAGAAGCCGAAAACTAGAATAAACAAGTAAAAAACTTGGTAAAAAAATCAGGTAAAAAAATAGGTAAAAATCAGTTTTTTTTTTTTTGGATTGCTTTTTAAAACTCTGCAGTTCGGGTCAATTTGTGCTTTTTAAAACACTGTTTGGTTCAGGGAAGGGGGAGATAAGGGATCAGTCAATTGGTTAGTCAGTAAATTAGTCAGTCGACAGCGGCCTCTGGTGGATTTATGTGAAAACAGCAGGTGCGAATGGCACTCGCAAGAGAAATGTGAGATCTGATGAAGCGTACTCAGCAGCCTCTGGTGAATTTACGAAGACAAAAATGCCAAAAATCATAGCTCCTGGGATAGTTTTGCTCTCCAGAAATGTATATAAAGGTACCTAATCAGAATGAGCCTGGGTTGAATTTAAGTCTGAGACATATGGCTTTGATTTTCATAAAATGTTTATCTCACTTAAAAATATACAGTTGAAGTCAGAATTATTAGCCCCCTTTGAATTTTTTTTTCTTTTTTAAATATTTAACGAACGATGTTTAACAGAGCAAGGACACTTTCACAGTATGTCTGATAAAATTTTTTTTCTTCTAGAGAAAGTCTTATTTGTTTTATTTTGGTTAGGATAAAAGCAGTTTTTAATTAAAAAAAAAAAAATTTAAGGTCAAAATTATTAGCCCTTTTAAGCTATATATTTTTTGATAGTCTATAGAACAAACCATCCCTAATAACTTGCCTAATTACCCTAACCTGCCTAGTTAACCTAATAAACCTAGTTAAGCCTTTAAATGTCACTTTAAGCTGTATAGAAGTGTCTTGAAAAATATCTACTAAAATATTATGTACTGTCATCGTGGCAAAGATTAAATAAATCAATTATTAGAGATGAGTTATCAAAGCTATTATGTTTAGAAATGTGTTGAAAAAAAAATCTTCTCTCTGTTAAACTAAAATTGGGGAAAAAAATAAACAGGGGTGCTAATAATTCTGATATCAACTGTATATTTACTGTGGTTTTTGCTTTTACTGTGAACGTCCATAGAAACTTATAAATCTTCAAAATTTGACAACTTTCATTTCTATAAATGCTTTCACAAGCGCAATAATCTTAAGCAGCATTTCAAATTATTCACACGTTTGGCTAGGGCTTTTTTATGTTACTGTTCAAAAAGGTGGTTCACAGTTAAAAGGATAGTTCATCCAAAAATGAAAATTACTTTACATACTCATCCTCCTCCTATGGTTATAAAACTGTATGTGTTTGTTTCTCATGTGAACACAAAATAAAATATTCTGGTTGCTGGCACATATTGTCAATTTGTGTTTAACAGAAGAAATGTTTTCAACAAGTGATGGGTGATTAAATGATGACATAATTTTCATTTTGGGGGGAATTTTCCCTTTAAGAGGATTAAGCCCATACAATATACAAGTATAGTGTTATGAACAGAAGAAGAAATAAACAAAAATGCTGAAATTATTATTCAAAGCATATCATGAGGGCTTTCTGTCCTGTTTATTGGAACTCAACAGATGTGAATTATATTCACTGTTTAAAAAAGTTGCAGGTTCCATTAAAAAGTAAAAATACAAAAAACACTTCCTTTTCTAAAGAAATACTCCTGTAAAAAACAAATCCCCCTGAACTCTTCTTTCATGCTATTGTTTTGATATTCTAAAACAGGAAGCCTGTGTCTCCTGGTTCAGGGTTGCAGTGTTATGTCAGAGGAATTTCAGTTTGATTCTCACCGAAGACGAAGTCGACAGAGACAAAGTTTAATTGAGTTTTCCTGAAACCAATCGGGAGTTTTGCTAGAAGGTAGAAAAGCAGAAGCACATAATCCTCTTCCCACTGAGGCGCTCGCTTGAGGGGTATCTCTCCTCCCTTTCTCCCAATCTCTCCCTCCTTCCGTCCCTCCCACCCTCTTTCTCACTCTATCCCATTACCTGGAAAAAAGAAGAGGGTCCCAAGCCACAATACTGAATACCCCAAGATAAAAGTACAAATTTCCTTCCGAGATTTGTTTTAGAGAAGCTGCAGTTCTTTTTCAGTGGCAGATGAAAGTGTTGCACCGGTTTGACTCTACAGGGTCATGAACATCCGCTAGAGGATAGTCCATAGAGTACCATAAAATCTTCCCAGTGTGAGCGCAGTGAAGATCTACTGGGACAAATAACAGAGTGATTTACATAGCATGTCAGTCATCGACTATAATCCCTAGTGTGGTCTCAGTGGTGTCCTGTTGTGTGTGGAACAATTCCTAAGAAAGAGAAGGTGACGGGTGATAGTGAAAGAGAGCAGCTGTTTATTTAACCCAATTTCACTCATTTTGTAACAAAAATAAATGTATACATTTTAAAAATTTAAATATTTTACATTTGTCTTTACATTATATTTAATTTACTAACATTTACCTACTTTGCTAATAATTATAATCATGTTTACTTAGTTTATTATTTTCCTTTGCATTTTTATACACATAACATTTATGCATTTATCAGTTTTATTAATTGCTTTACATTTTTAATAGTTCTTAAACTATTCTGTAATGTTTTAGTGCTATTGTTTACCCAACATTATTTTTGTTTTATATTCAGCAGTTCTGTTATCAATCACTGCCTTTTAGTAACATTTACAATAATTTTTTTTATTTTCTTAATGATTCCCTTTGTTTACTTAATTTACTAAAGTTTTCCTCTGTTTACCTGCATTGGTTTCATCAGTGATCATTTATATTTATACATGCCTTTTCTGAACTATTTTGTTTCTCCAAGTTTGAAAATTTTATTAGCTTTTGTTAGAATTTACTTTCACGTGTGTTATTTGTTTATTTATTTATTTTTTCTTACCTGTGTGTTTTTAATTTTTAAAATGTATTACTTTTGTTTTAACCTTTTTTTTCATGGACCTTTTTTTAATATTTAGCAAAATCATTAACATGTTTTTATTTTATCTTTACTCTTTTGGGTCTCGTCCTTATTACAGTGTAACTATTAATTTAACTACTGAGTAACATTAATTAAATACATTAACATTTTTTTTAACTTTTTACTTTATTATGTTTTATTTTGCTATGGAATATGGATTGTTTTGCAAATTTTTTACACATATTGGTATTTTCAAAAAGAAAACCACAATGCATAAAATGTTACATTTATACACACACATACACACACACACGCACACAAACACACACACGCACACGCACACACGCACACACACACACACACACACACACACATACACACCCCAAAAACAACCACGACATTAGAATACGTTTTATAAGAAAATGCTATTTTTAGAAATCTCTCCTTACAATTTCACATTTAATTCAGCATGTAACTTGCAGTTCCTATTTATTTATTTATTTATTTATTTATTTATTATATTTGCTAGAAGTTTATATTTTTAATTTAATGATTATATCATTATTATTATTACTATTAACCAAAAAGTATTCCTAAATTAACTATTGTTTCAAATACCTGTTATGGTGTGTTAGGGTTTATTAAGAAATGTTGCCATCTGCATCAAAATAAATTGAAATTAAAATAATTTCAATGATTTCTAGACATAGAAAGTGTATTAAATGTGCATTAAAAGTAAGCTTTAATGTTTACTCTTATGCTTTTTAAAAACACATTTTCTTTGTTTAATTGTTTTATTAAAGTTTTCCTCTGTTTACCTGCATTTCTTTTATCAGTGATCATTTATATTTATATATGCCTTTTTTGAACTATTTTGTTTCTCTTCAAGTTTAAAATTTGTAATTAGCATTTTGTCCAACCTATTTTATTAGTATTTACTTTCAGTGTGTAGATATTTTTTTGTTTACCTGTGTGTGTGTGTGTGTGTGTGTGTGTGTGTGTTTAAATTTAAACCTTTTTTACATGCACCTTTTTTAAATATTTAGCAAAATCATTGACATGTTTGTCTCACTTTAAAGTATTTCAAGTTGCACTTTTTACAGTGTAACTGTTGTTACGTGCCTTTCCTATCTAGGGCCAGGTAAACACGCAACAAAATAACATAACGGGGGGAAAGGGAATTAAATGTAGCCCAATTAAAACTATTAGAGGCCAATTTTGATCATATAAAATAATATAACTAAATAATAAAAAACAAATTGGGCAGTCAACAGTCATCACCGTTTTCATGTCCCAGCACTCCAACAATAACTCACACCAAATACAATGTCCAATGACATCCACCTCCGTACTGCTCCAAAAAGTTGAACCAAAACCAAAAATTTAAAGAAGTAATAACAAAGTGAACTATATTTTTTACTATACTGTTCACTAACAATAGGATTTTTAACAACTGAGTAACAGAAGTTAAAATACATGGACATACTATATGGTTACAGTTTGAATGTAGGCTAGGTTTAGTGTTAATTACACAAAATTATGCACAATTATTGATATAGTAAGTACTTGGAACATGTAATAAAGACACCTTAAAATACAGTGTTACCCTTGTTTGTTCAGATATACTTAGATTTACTTGTTTTTTGAGCTTTATATGCTTACCTTTCTACTGTCACGCATGTACATGTGCATCTCAATTCAACAACACATCAACTGGGCAACATATAGCAATGCAGCGTGCTGCTATTAAGAAGCTGTCACGAAGCTTAATTACATATTCGACTATGGAAATGAGTTGCTGCCTGTCAGCGAATCTGTGATTTGAATGCTTCGCATGTAACACAGAGACTGTCAAAAAAGACTTCAATCAAAAATGCTAAAATAACCGAGTCGAGCAGCAAGCTACACTTTCCTCCTCCTTTATTAAGATCACCGCAGTATGAAAAACAGTAAGTGAGGGGGAGGAATGATGCGAGAGGGGGGTTCTATCTCAGGCAGAATTGATGTGGTTCTATCCATATTCATATTCAGCAGCAGCTGTTATCGCTTAAAAGGCTTTCTAATTACAACAACAAGACAAAAACTGCTTGGATACAGTCCAGACCCGCTAAATGATAAAATAAACGCTCATTCACTCTCTCTCTCTCCCTCTCTCTCTCTCTCTCTCATCCTCTCTTAATCTCCACAAAGCACCTTGGAGTCTACTCACCCAAATACATGCCAATGAACAGGGAAAGTGGCATTCGGAGATGCAGGTGTCACGTTTGATAAGAAACTTCTGGATTAAATATGCTGTGGCTAATGAGCAGCCGGGCGAGCCAGTGAGGGTGCGACCATGGGCACGATTGTTCTCCGGCTGATAACATTCTGCGGAAGAAACAGCCAAATTCCATCATTTAATAAACAGCCCCTGCTTCTATCAGAGAGAGAGAGAGAAAGAGAGAGAGAAAGTGCCTGGATCCCGGTGTTAAGTGGGAGACATTGCTTTTCATTATGGCAATCTCAGGGGGCTTCCATAGGGGTGTGGAGGTGCTGCGACAAACAAATTGTGCTATATTTAAATGCGTTTATTTGTGAGTGTCGGTTTATGTGTTTCTCAGAGGTGTAGACGGAGTTCGGATCTTGAAGTTAATGTAAAGTTATTGTTTTATTAGTGGTGTCTGTCAAGCATCACTGTTACTGTTGCTTGTAATTATACTAAGGGATCCAAACAAATACTTAACGGTACACTAGACTGTTTGTTTTTGGAAATACTCATTTTACAACTTTCCTTAGAGTTAAACCAACCCAAGCTCATTCTGGAACCGTAAACCCACGGACGTTTCTGGAGGCCGCGATTAACGTGGCCGGAGGTACGTAAGGCCGCGTTTAGTTTTTTTCGAGCGAACGATGCGGTCGAAATTGAAGACGATGGCTTTTGCTTTTTTTTTCTGGACGGCTTTTGCGAACCGCCACTCGGGTTTAGGGAAGGAGGAAGAGGAGGAGGAAGAGGGGGGCGGCCGAGTCGGCCGAGTCGGCCGATCCGGCGGCTTTTCGCGTGAGAACGTCGCGGGCGCGAACGGCGCACTCTCCCGAGAGGCGCCCGAGACGCAAAAAACTGTGCACAGCGGCCTCCCGCGAAAACAAAAACCGCTCGAATACGTACCTCCCGGGACGTAAATCGTGGCCCGCAGAAACGTCCGCGGGGCTACGTTTCCACAATGAGCCCGGGTTGAGTTAAACAGTTAAGTTTTACCATTTTTGTATCTACGTAGGTACAGAAAAAAAAAGTTCCTTAATTAATAGGTCAGAATAAGGGTATAGTTCCAAGCCATATTGACCTTGAAAATAGCAACTTTTCAATTTTCATTTGTCTAAGTACACGATGCAACTATAGAAGAGTCATGCTTTAGATAAAAAACAACAACTCTTTGGTCATTTTTAAGCCAACATATGCTCTTTCTGAAAATTTAGTCCTGTATACATTTCTGGAGATCGCAAATTATGTAGCCGGTTTATTTTTAAAACAAACGCTACGGGGTGGTATGACGGCGTTTCTTTTTATGCTTGTCAGCTGACTGTTTACGTTCGTATGGACTGCTTTCCCTGCTGTGACCAGCTTGTCTAGTTAGCTCACCATGTACATCAGCAAACTTGAAATGTAGAGAGGAGTCAACCACGACGATTGGTAAGACAAAAAGTGGGTAAGACACAAAAAAAGTCAATAAATAAAATAAACAAGTAAATAACAGGGTGAGAATGTGGTCAAATCTGAAAACGTGGTAAAAATCAGGCGAGGGGTTTTCTTTTTCTGGATTGCTTTTTAAAATTGTTATTGGGTTTAGGGAAGTGGGTGTTCGGGTCAATTAATGCTTTTGAAAATACTATTGGTTGGGTTATGAGAAGGGGGAGAGTGGGGGATTGGTCGGCTGGTCAGTCAGTAAATTAAGTTGACAGTGGCCTCTGGTGGATTTAAGCGAAACCAGGCATGAATGGCACTCGCAAGAGAAATTTGAGATCTGAAAAGTGTACTTAGTGTAGTGATTTGTTGATGTTTCTGTTAATGACCCCGAGATGACAGGAGTATCAAGCTATACATAGAGATGAAATATAGGAAGAAACAGAAGAACAATGATACGAAGTGAGTGCTGAAGTTCTTAAACAATAAATTTTACATGCCAGTTCATTTGTATATTTTTTCCGAGTGTTTATTTAATGAACACCACACTTAGTGGCCTTTGGTGCATTTGCGAAAACAAAAACTGCAAAAAACATAGCCCCTGTGACATATTTTGCTTTCTCCAGAAATACATATAGGTGTACATAATCAGAATTGAGCCTGGATTGTTTTAAACAAGATGCTAATGTTCAATTCTGATTCAGTGATCTGTGCTAAGCTAAATTCAGCAAAGCTGAATGGATTCAAAATGTTTAACTCTTGGTTATATTTTCTATGTCTATTTTCAAGAAAAAAACATGGAGTGTTGATTTAAATATTACATTTTCATCTAAAATTCCATTTCACTAAGTCATTATCAATCTCTGGTGGATTTACGGGAAGGTCATGCAAATGGCACGTATGAGAAAACTTGGATCATTAACGTAACAGCAGACTCTAGGATTTCTGAAAACAAAAAATGCAAGCAGACGTAGCCCCAGGCACATATTTCACAGTTCCAACAATGTAGCACTGGGCACGTATCTCCAATGAGCTAGGGTTGCTTTGTTTTTAATCACACAGCTTTGCTTCCCTGACTAGATGTGCATGACAATCTCAGCTTTTTGATTGATGGCGATTGCAATTTCATTTTGATTGATTTTGCAGCCCTATGGCATATAGTATATTCATCAAATTGTGGCTGCTATTAATGTAGCCAGCATCTTGCAACATGTCAAACTTTTTATTTACCCTAAAATGAATCAAAAAATATAGCTAAGCACTAAGTGATTTGAATTCACTGAGTGACAGAGTGACAATAACATCCCATTCAACAGCTGTGAAGGTCAAAGGTTGACACCTTTAAGGTCATTTAGGTGCCATATTGCCAAAAAAAAAAAAAAAAAAGGGGGAAAGCACAAAATGAACGCAGGTCTTGACCTGTCACTCACAAAGAGCTTAGTTCACCCAGCCAACGAAATCCCCCTTTCTGCCAGCATCCGCTTTAGCCGGACCAGTAGGCTATAGCTGTCAGGAAGACTATTCATTTCTCAGAGCTCATATATATATATATAGAAATTGGAAAATGGCAGGATAATTTCTTTGGCAGAGCTGTCAAGTTAAACCTGAAAGCCGGGGGTGTGGTGTGGTGTGTTGCGCTGAGGGAAAATAAACACGTACTGCACAGCCTCATGAATATACAAAAAGAGGCGCATAACTTCACACCCCGCTACCCCAGCCAGATGACTGGCCGTGCCTCACAGGAAGGCGCTCAATGCCCCTCTGGTGCGTGTTTGATGTAGCACGAGGGCCAGTAGATCAATGAGGGTGCAGGTGTGCAGGGCAGATGGTGGAGAGGTGATACCCGGGGCGCTGAGACTCAGCCGGGCCAGGAACACAGAAGCTCCAATGAGGGGCCCCCGGGGGAATGGAGCCGTATGACTGATGCACTCTGGGATGTGATTTATGGAACGGAGCAGGGAAAGTGAGATCCCTGCTGTTACACACACTCTGCTGCTGTGCTTGCAGGATTGCAGGCTCTTATGGTGCCATTTTTAGGACTCGTTTTGTGTTGTTCTTTCTGTTTTCTAGGGAGTTTTTTTTTTAAGTTGAAGCTGAGAGAAATAATAATGGTTGAGGCTTGTTTTTCTTAGTCATGGTGTTTTTTTCTTTTTTTGTTTGTTTTTGCAGTAGATATAAAGTAGTGAGAAGTTTGTTGTTGTACCTTTTTAGTTTTAGTTAGTTTTCTCATTTTAAAGGAGGTGATTTTTAACCCAACATTATGAGGCTTTTGTGGCATAAAAACATTGTAAAGGCCTGTAGAATCCAGTTTCTTTTAGTTTTGGGGTTAGTAAGATAACTTTTAAAATAATTATACATTTTAAAGTTGACGTTCAAGAATCATTTCTTATTAATATCAATGTTGAAAACAGTTTTCTAGCTTGGTGTATTTTCTGTAAACCATAATACATATGAAGAGTTTCATTCCAAAACGATATATATCCAATTTGAAAAATGTTGGTTATTTGACATTATTTTTTAAGACATCAACAGTCAAGTTCATTCACAATGTTTGTACATTAAACTAGTACTTGAGCTCAGTGAAGGCCAGGAACACAATATTCTTCAAATCCAGCATATTTTTAATTTATTTTTATGTTCAAAATGCAACATATTCATCTTAACATTGTCAAACATCTTAAATTGGTAAAAAAAATATATACATCACAAATATATGGAATAACATATACAAACATTGATAAATAATAATAAGATTCTAAGTTAGTTTTAACCGGAACGTACCCAACACAACATAAAATAACTTTTTTTTTTTTTTTTGCAAAACCTCTATATCCACCTTAGGCTATATTCTAATACAGATGCAGGAGTATCTTATTCTGGTCTACTTTTGTAGCGTTTTTATACTTTTTAGTGAAGTTGAAAGCTTCATCTTCTATCGCTAAATCAATAAGCAAACTCGGAGCACCTCACCGGCAGTGACTCTCTTCCCAGGGGATGCTGAGCTCATGCAGCGCTCTAAAACGTTCTAAAACCGTTATACTGTATCACACTTTGTAAAGAAACTGGTCTGGCGGATATCCTGTTTTGTGAAAAATACATTTTGTAGTTAGCCTAAAATGTACATTCTTAAATGTTATTAATGGCATCAATTCACACATAGATCAAGGTACATCTAAACAGTGATTTCCAATAATAAATGTAAAAAAAATTGCGTTTATTGCGTTTTGCAACCAAACTCTTCATATATACATATACATATATACTGTATACTGTTTTTATAATGTGTAATTAATGTCAATAACTTATATAATAAATAATATATTACACAGTAATTACATATTTGTATTGTACTTTAAGTATTTAAGTAATTTTACATTCTATAAGTAATTAGGGGCCAAGCACCGTAGGTGCGTAGGCACCTATTGCTTTCGTTAGTGTTCTTCTTCTTCTTCTTCCGTTTCTTCCGCCGGATTTGAATGGCAGCCCATATAGGCGCAAGCGGAAAAGCTGTATAATTTGGCACAATGATAGAGGACAGTATTAACATTAATCAGACCAAACATGAAGTCTTAAAATCAAACTCTCTAGCGCCACCACTTGTCCAAACTTTCACATACGTTTATCATCATAACTTTTGAACCGAATGGGCTACAGTCAAATTTCTTTTTTTCTCTGATTCCTTGGCTCAGTCCGATTCAAACACACTCTATGACGTCATTTTCCGTCATAAATTTTTTCGCGCTATATTAAATTATTCGAAAAACCTGTTTGATCGAACTCGTCCTAGGCCGTTTCTCCGATTATCACCAAAATTGAATCACATGATCTACAGACCATGCCAACATGTTTTCGTTTAACTTGCAATCAAATTTAACATAGAACTTGCAAAGATGGACTTGAGACGATATCTCCGTAACGCATTCACCGATTCACACCAAACTTGGTGTGTGTTATGACAACTAGGGTTTGAGGCTATATGCAGAGTTTCGGCGCACTGCCCCCTAGTGGTCCGGAGATACAAAAAACTTGCTTTTTTGGTTTATAACGCCTCAACCTTTCATCCGAAACTCATAAAACTGCTCTCATTACATCCGCCAGAGCATGTCGAGCCGAGTGATGTCTGATTTGTCGAGCCGAGTGATGTCTGATCTGATGTCAAAAGTGCTTGGCCCCTTAATTGCTGCTTGCAGCTATATTTATACATTAGTACGATACTTTTTCAAAATCCATGCATAACCTGTGTTTGAGAAATTTATTTGAGATTTATTTTAAAACTATTTTAATCACGAATACAAAATAAACAAAAACATATAACTACCTAAAAACTGATCTTGAACTATTCTGAATGTGTATTTTATGTGTACTGTGATTTGTGATTATTTTTATGCATCCTCGCTAACTATCAGTATTTATATTGGAATATTGTAAATGTAATAAAAATAAGCTTTTTGATTATTTTTTTATTAAAAAATGTAAACAAATAATACTGGATAAATGGAAACAGCTTAAAACAACAGACACTTGCTGGATTTTTCATGCAGGACATTTCCTCAGAATTTTTATTAGGATATTTCAGATAAATAGAACTGGGATTGTTTTTACATTTTAGCTCAACATGCAGTTGTTTATCATACAAAAACTGGAGATGACAGGTAAAATGAAAATGACTAAAATTATAGTTTAATTAAATGCTGCAACTATTAGAGCAAATTACCTAAATGAAAAAGACAAACCAAAACTAAGAATGTATCCAGTACAGCAAATGTATGAAAAATGAAAAGCGAACGGCATGTAAGAAATGAAGCAATCAAACTACAGAACATGTGTGATTGGTCCAGAAAGACCCCAGCTGAATGCTGAAGACATCGCCACCTTGTGGAAGAGACTTGATAGTTCTCAGAAATCCCTCACACCATTCAAAGAAAGCCCGGCCAGTTCATTCAGTCATTCTCCACAAATTAGTTAACTATTAGTTTACCTTTTTTAGTTTAGAATTACATTTTAAGCTCAAATTCAACATTGCACTACTTTCTTTTCAGGTCTGATGAGCAAGAAATTCATTGACAGCTCCAAATATTGGCTTGGAATTGTAGGTGAATGCGAGAGGGAGGAAACATGCACATGCTTTTCATTTATATCTCTCATTGTCTTCACTACAGCGTGCGGTGCCAAAATAAACGCCGGCCTGGCCGATTGCTCTTTTTCACTGCCAGAACAAAAATAGCTCAAGACACAAGAACATGCTGCACTGTAACACTGCTTTTCCCCTGACAACTGTAAATAAAATAACGATAACAGGAGTACATTATACCATTTATGATTTTAAAATGCTTATTTAAATATTTTTACTTTAAAATGATGCATATTCTTAAGGTTATTATTATCAGCAGGTGCTTTTAATAATTTATGAAAATGACTGTATATCCTAGAGGTTGAAAAACACTTTTACTTATTAATATGATTTATTAAGTTATTTTATTTGTTGCTAGAGAATTGAGATTGTTTAGCAAATTCTTTACAAATGTTGTTATTTGCAAAAACAAAAGCACAGTGTTCATACAGAATGCTAGTTAAACATGTATTATTTACACACACACACACACACACACACACACACACACACACACACACACACACACACACACACACACACACACACAAAAGAAAAGGAAAAAACATTGGAGTACATTTGACAAAATACTATTCCTGGAAATCTTTACTTAAAATTTTACATTTAATTCAGCATGTTACTTGCCATTTTGTTGTATTTTTGTTTATTGTGCTTGCTGGCAAGTGAGTTATTTTTTATTATTTTATCATTGTCATCAATCAAACAAGTTAACTAAATTAACTATAGTTTCAAATTCCTAATGGTATGTTAGGGTTTTTAAAGAAATTTTGCCATCTGCATCAAAATAAACTGAAGTTAAAATAAATACTTCAATGATTTCTAGACATAAAGTAGAAGGTGTATTAAATGCAAGTAAACTTGAATTTTTACTTTTTAAGAACTTTTGTTAAAGTAAAATGTCAGGACATGTGAATTATCAATAATAATACATTTATTACATTTATTTATGTGCCACTTTTCTCACACCCAAAGCGATTTACAACAAGTTAAAATGGGACAGTAAAAATGCAATATTTATTAAAATATAAACAACAACACATATCAAGTCAAAAACCTTAGGACATGCAAGAGATAACTAAATCACAAGGATAAGAAGGACCCAAATCATGCATATCCATATAGTACGTATTTTAAACTCAATGTAAGACTGAAGTGAAAGCCAGTGCAAATTATAGAGAATGCAATTGATATGCTGTCATGAGGCTGTGAGTGAGAACATGTGCAGCTCAATTTAAAATATATTGTAGACGTTTGATAGATTTGACTGGTAAACCAACATAGAGAGAATTACAGTAATCAACTGTTGAGGTAAACACCCATGCAGCATAAGATATATTTATGTAAATATAAAACAGCTTATTTACTCTGGCCTCAACTTACTAAGATATTTCAAAGTGTAAGCCATCATTCTTGATTTTATTTCAAGAAAATGTGATTAAGTAGCTGAATGCCGAAATATATAGAGATTTAATATATTAAAATATTTATTACATTAAATATTTAATTTATAATATATATATATATATATATATATATATATATATATATAAATAATTTAGGCAACGCAGTGGCGCAGTAGGTAGTGCTGTTGCCTCACAGCAAGAAGGTCGCTGGTTCAAGCCTCGGCTGGGTGAGTTGGCGTTTCTGTGTGGAGTTTGCATGTTCTCCCTGCATTCGTGTGGGTTTGTTCCAGGTGATCTTGTTTTCCTCTATTGTCCAAAGACGTACTGGTGAATTGGGTAAGCTAAATTGTCCGTATTGTATGTGTAAGTGAGTGTTTGTGAATGTTACCCAGAGATGGGTTGCAGCTGGAAGGCATGTATTGCTGCGTAAAACATGTGCTGGATAAGTTGGCGGTTCATTCCGCTGTGGCAACCCAGGATTAATAAAGGCACTAAGCCAAAAAAGAAAATGAATGAATGAATATATGATTTAATATAAAGAGATTTAAAATTACAATTTCTTCATATTTTTGGGGCTCCATTGTCATTCTCAATTTAAATTAAATTAATTTTGCTATTAATATTATAATTGTATTTTATTTTATTTTATTATTTTATTATTTTATATATATATATATATATATATATATATATATATATATATATATATATATATATATATATATATATATATATATATATTTTACATAATTTTACATAATTTAAAATTACAATTGCTTTATATTTTGGGGCTTCCATTGTGATTCTCGATGTAATCAAATTATATTTGTTAATACCATAATAACTAATAATTAAATATTTTTGGTAGCTTATTTAAACAGAATAATAAATGAAGAAATATTGTTAATAATAAATGTAAAAATTTTGTATAATGTTTAATTAAAACCAATGAAATGAAATTAAATAAAAATGAGCACGTTCTAATGTAATAAAAACAATACACTTTTATAGATTTTATATTTAAAAATCCCTTTTCATTTGTAATCATTTATTAATAACTATAAAATGTTTACTTTATTACATTATTACATATTGCAATAAAACATAATTGATTACAAAATGTGACCCTGAAGGACAAAACAAATTACAGGGTATTGAAATTGCCAAAATACATTGTAGTCTATGTTTTAAAATATTTTATTTTGTTCTAAAACATTAATAAAATATTAGGTAAAGATCATGTTTTTTTTTTTTTTTGTAACATACTGTAAATATTTGAAACATTTTTTTGTTGGTAATGTGTATTGCTATTTGGATAATTTAATGTATTTAGGTGTCTTGTCAATAGTTTCATCTTGGCCAAATTTGATCCTTTCCTAACAAATCATCTGTGAAAAGCTTATTTATAAAGCTTTCATACGGCGTAAAAATCTAAATTTTCAAAAATTGACACTCATGATTGGTTTTGTGGTCCATGGTCACAAATAGACATTTAAAAAAAAACATCCGTTCCTCATATCAGACCTATAATACCAAAAGAACATGCAATTAGCATTTCTCTGCGGGAAACACGACAGCCCATCACGGGTCACTTTCTTCTCCTTGGGCATGCTGTCACAAAGTGCTCACGCGTCTCTGAAAGGTAGCATTGAGTGTACTTCACTCTTATTGTCCAACTCCCCAATTAGTCCACGTCCTAATTCTAGCATTTAGTGCCGGCATATCATGTCTCTTCTTGTTATCTCGCGTTCCAGACTTTTGTAAATAGTCATATTTAAAACTTTAATCCCCTCAATGGAAGATGACGCGCAGACAGAAAGTCCGTCATTTGGACAGATAAATGTTATCTCAGTCACAAAGCACTCGTTCTCCTTTTTAACCAGCTAATGAGTTTGTTCTGCGGACTCCAGTCGAACGTTTCATCCGCAGCCCTTCAGTTTGATAATGCTGTACTTTTATCCGAAATGCCCATTCTCTTTAGAGGCAGGGAAAAATATACAGCGTCTTCCACAATATGCTTGTCCCTCACTTGTTTGTTGCCACTTCAAAGCAGTGGCATGCATTTATGTGGCTGAAAAAAAATACTTAGCTGTGTGGGGGTGTGAAAAGTAGTGCGTTGGTATTTACCACTATGTAATTTAGCATAAATTAGATAGAAGGTAAAGTTTACTAATTCCGGTTCTGAAAACTATTATCTTGCATTGATGCCACACTGCCAGGAAAATCATTTCCAATGGAATAAAAGAAAAAAAGGTTGCTGGGAGGCTTTTGTGACAGGAAGAAAGAAAAAATATGCAAAATTTCTAGACAATATATACAGGCCTGTAGCCAGGGGGGTTGGGTCAGGGGGTGACGGGGGGTCCAGGTGGTTTAAAACACTCACCCCTTACTGACAAAGGTTCATATTTGAGCTTATTTGTCCCATTTTGACCGCTATGGTGAGATTTACCTCTTTACTTCTATGTGTGATTAGATTAAACAGGAATCGCAGGACTGATTTTTCTAATCCCTACAGGCAAGAAAAAAGAAAGTAGTGACTGCAGGTTGAAGGAAAGTAGTGGAGTAAATGTACCAATACTGCACTAAAAATGTACTCAAGGGAAAGTAAAAGTACACATTTGGTAAATTCCTAAAAAAAAAAAAATACTCAATTACAGTAGTTAGAGTATTTGTAATTTGTTACTTTACACCACTGGGCATAACACATATCAGGCTCATTTTAAATCGTTAAATTTGCCCAATATTCTTCAAAAGACTGTAGGTCTTACCTATTTATAAGTAAGAGATGTCTAATTATTTAAGATGCAATAAATGTAGTATGATAACATATTCTTTTATATGACTTAAATGCAGGTCTGAATGTATAGAGATGAAGGCAGAATTATTAGCCCTTCTTTGAAATTTAAATTCATTTTCAAATATTTCCATGATGACAGCACATAATATTTAACTAGATTTTTTAAGACACTTCTATACAGCTTAAAGTGACATTTAAAGGCTTAACTAGGTTAATAAGGTTAACTAGGCAGGTTAGGGTAATTGTACAACAATGGTTTGTTCTATAGACAATTAAAAAATATATAGCTTAAAGGGGCTAATCATTTTGACCTTAGAATGTTTTTTTTTATTAAAATCTGCTTATATTTTAGCCGAAATAAAACAAATAAGAAAAAAAAATCATCAGACATACTGTGAAAATATTCTTTCTCTGTTAAGCATAATTCGGGAAATATTTAAAAAAGAAAATTCTGACTGAAACTGTACATACTATTTTATTAGTTATTGTTCAAGACAGTAATGTTCAGCTTAAAGTGCAATATAAAGACTAATAAGACTACTTAGGTTAACTTGGCAACTTGGGTTAATCATTGGACAACAAGGGGTTTTTTCCAATGTGAAATGAGAAATTCTTAAAGGGATTATTAATATTTAGCTTTAAATATTACAATTTTCCCCCCTTATTTTTATTATCATTATTATTTTTTGTTGTTTTTCCTTTATTTTTATTATTATTATTATTATTATTATTATATTATTTTCTTCTTTTTTGTAAAAAAAAAAAAAAAACGACAACAAAGATAATGATATGTAACTATTTGTACTGAAGTGATGTTTTTGCAATACAAAAAATTAACATTTAACTATTTTTAAATACTTTTATTGGAGCCAAACTAAAAGAAATAAGACTTTCGCCAGAAGAATACAAAATACTGTAAAAGTTTCCTTGCTCTGTTAAAGAATACTTGAAATATTTGAAAATTTCACAGGAGAGCTAATCATTTTGCCTTCAATATTATGTTGTAATAAGTGCAGGTCAGAAAATGCTTTCTTTCTTTTAATTATTATTATTTTTAAGTATATTTTTAACATTAATGACAATGGAACATAATTTCATTCATAAAGTTATTTAAACATTATAGTAGACACTTTTTTTTTTTACATTTTTATAAGCTTTTATACGTATTTAGCATCTTCATGCTTAAAAAGTAATTAAAATGCTCTATTAAACCCTAAGCTTTGTTCTTTTTCTTGCAGGAGGACATGTGTGGTGTTCCACAACCAAAAACATCATGGAAGGAGATGAGCTCGCAGCCTGTGTGGTGGATTTGCACTCTCATCTTCAAACCCCAGGCCCAAATCCCTATGGTCAAGGGATGTACCCGTCCCGACAGCTGGATGCCATCCAACTCCTTCCTCAGCAAGCGGCCATGGCATCCATACTGCCCGGCGCTATCATCAACAGTGAGTGCCGCATTATCAGTGCCACAGTGGATAGACTGATTAATGTGCTTGGTTAAAAATGGAAATCCATGTCAAAGAGTCATCACGGCTCCGATGTGCGTGTTTGCCATGGATAAGAGAATTACCAAGGGTTGAGACTGACCTTCAGTTTTGCTGAAATTAGATATTTACCCTCTTCCATTCTTCGATTACAGCTAACAAGAATTTGATGCGAACAACATGCCGCACATTTGCATAGTGCATGTGTGTATAGGGCTGGGTTATGTTCATTCTTCGTTCTATTAGCAAGGTTATTTTAGTAAGCGAAAACTAAGACTAAAGCATTGATCAAAAGACAGCTTTGCTACATGAAATTAAATTAAATATTCACAATAAATGAAAATCTAAAATTCTGTGAAACTAACAACAGTCAACTAACTAAAATAAAAGGATATAGGAGCACCCTTAGATGCACTTTTACAGCTAAAAAAAATTAGTTAAGAGCATGATTATGTACAGAAACACATTTTCTATATAAACAAAACATGTGTTCTTACATTCCTTCATCTGTCAGAACATGTAAACTAGGTGTGTTAAAATACAAATATGATTGTTAATATGAAGAAGCTTGACTTCATTCTTCATCATTTTTGTTGTTTTTCATTTAAGTTGCACTTGTGTGGGGTCTGTTCTAACAATTATTTTATGACTAAGAGGTTTGTAAGCTGTGCTAACACTAAACTTAGCTTTAGTTGACACTGGATGTGTTATGCTAACTCTGATGAACTATTAATACTAAAACTAAATATATAAAAGCTAAATAGAAATGTGTTCACAAAATAAAACGAAACTAAAACTAACCAAACTATTACTCAAACAAACTACAATATATCAAACAAAAGTGCTCAGGGGTTGCTGAAATACAGTTTTCTCAGTCGCTTTGGTGCGTTTCTCACAACACCAGTGTATTTCTGCACAACAGTTAATGCATTTCTCAAAACAATTAGTACAAACTGCAAAACCTAGCTGATAACCTGCAAAAGCGCGTCACATGCTCAAAATGGATAGTTCAATATTTAAAAGCAAGTATTCATGCCAATCAAAGTGTCAGTATCATCAAAATGAAAAGTCCTGGCACCATTGTTTATGAACAAGAGAGTCAAATGGCTTTGTCATGTTTTCATCAATGCAAAAAAGTAAGATGTTGGTGTCACTTCCTGAAAATGCTCAAGACAGCACTATATATTTGCACAGCCATTTGAAAACTACATTAAAGTTGGACATCACTGCATTTAGTGAGGTATCTGAGTACAAGACACTGAATATGTATGTTTCACATTTTTACTCTGCATTTGCTCTTTACAATCCTAATTTATTCACAGCATTGTGCAAAAGAATAAACACACCCTTACAGTATTTACAACAAACATAAACTCCCTTTGGGTTGAACTGTGCACAACTGTAAACAAAATTGCAGTACATATCGGAACTGAACCTGCAACATACACAGGTCTGTAAATCATTCATCAAATTGTTCAATTTTAAAGGCATTTTCAGGAAAATAAAGTTTTACCTTTTTTTTAATAAAGTTTGCTTGGCCGATTTTGACATCAAGTTCAACATTTTTGTATGTAATGACTCAAGTAATGAAATGAGGACTGTTAATTTTATATAGAATGACTATTCAGCATTTACAAGTTTAGTTCATTTTGACTGACATGACATAAGCAATTGATAATGTTATAAATAGCAGAGAGTTGAATGAAAGCAATTGATGCATGTCCAAAAGCATTTGCTATTTGTTGAAAGGAATGAGAAACTGCTACTAGGATGTGCACAAATGACTAATTGTTTTGAGAAATGCATGACCTGTTGTGCAAATGTAAATAGTGTTGTGAGAAATGCACTAAAGCGACTGAGAAAAACTGTAATATGGTGGTTCTTTTTGGGTACAGGATTCATCAGAATAAACAGCAAAAATCAGTCCAAGGCACTCAAAATATGTGGAAAAAAATATTAAAAAGCCGTATTGACCCGGCATTAGGTTGCCCTGATGAAGGTAGTTGTTTGCTAAAATGTGTAGGCACAGTTTTAAGGAATAGCCATACCAATAAAGGCTTTCAATATTTTATCAACATTTTAAGTGGCTCGGACTGATTTTTGCTGTTTAAACCAAAATAAAACTAACATTTACAGCCATTTAAAAAATCATATCAAAATAAAAACTAATTTAAAAATAAAAAAATATATAGTAATCTATAAATTAATAATAATTTGTTATTATATTCTAGTGTATATTACTGTACAATCAGAATACAAATATATCTTAGCACTGATTGATCAATTATAGTTTTATTTTTTTACTTTTGTATCATTTATTATAGTTTTTTGCTAGACATGAACAAATCATTTATTTATTTATCTATTTATTTTAATGACTATATAACACATAATTATAAATATTTAGGATTCTGCACCATTTTGAATTGTCTCACAAAAATGTCAACTGAAAGCATTTCTCTGGTGGTCTCAGACCCCACTGTAATTTAAAATGCTACAATAGCTTTAGATAACTCAATATGGATCTGCTTGTGTCCATTTCTGTCTTTGTAGAAGACATCTTCCCCTGTAAGGCATGTGGCATCTGGTTTCGGAGTGAAAGAAACCTACAGGCTCATCTTATGTATTACTGCAGTGGGCGACAAAGGGACCCTGAGATGGTGGCAGAGAAAAACGCCAATATCAGCCATCAAATGCTCCGCAATTGCACATACCCCCAGTGCAATATGAGCTTTGCAGGCTCGCATGCCCTGGAAATGCACTTATCCACACATAACTGTGAGTAAACCTAAAAGACATTCTTTTGAAAATAATCATTTGACCACAATTATATGAGACAGAGAAAAAAAAGTGTAGGTATGAAGACCTGCTTACTAAACAAAAAGTTGTCTTCCAGCCCTCTCAGTTATGGTTATGGGCAATTGCCTGTTGGCCAAGCTACAGTAGAAGCCCAGAAAACGATCTAGGTGTGTTGGAAGACCAGCACGTCTTATTTTTATATTTTATATTTAATTTTTAATTAGTTTTATATTTATTTAAATTATATTTTATTATGTTTTATATTATATCATTATTATACATAGTATAGTATATTAGGAATTTTTTCTGACTATAATGTTATCCAAATGTTAAATCATTTTTGATGATTTTCACATTCATTTGATGGCCCTCAGAATATGTATTCCTAGGAATATATGACAATATCATAAATCAAAAATAGAACCAAGCCTCTGCTGTGTTCATTTTTTATCACTACTTGAATTCTGATAGATTTAATAAAAATAATGAGAAAAAACTGAGAAAAAAAATATTTTTTCTAACACATTTTCAATATGTGACAAAACTTCATCCACATCAACGGGGGCAGATCATTTTGCTGTTTCAACCCCTGATTAGGAAGAGAGTAAACCGAAGGGAAGTAGTATAAGGGGCCAAACAGCGAACGCGCTTTTCTGTTCTAAAAATGTGAGGTGCACCACACTGCCTTTTTTGTTGACAAGAAAAAAAGAAGCACGGCTCGATTTTTATGTCACTGGACAATGACTGAATCAGCTGCGTATTGTGCGTGAGCAGTTCTGTTAATATTAATATAATTTAAAAAATTTATAATATTGTGATATTCAAGATTTGTGAATTATACAGAACTGGATAACTCAAAACAGCAACCACTAGTCTATCTTCCATCTTCAAAAGTCTCTGTAGTTTTCTTGACAACACAAACACTGCAGGCACCTCAATGGAAACTCCGCCTCTGCTTTCATTTGATTGGAGAATCAAAAAAATGCGACTGATGTAATGAGATTTTTCCACTTAGAGTTGACTTTTTTACCCTCAAGCACACAGCGCGCAAAAATGCGAGTCACAGCAGGCGCGCATAAGCAGCATGCACAACACTTGCGCCCCTTATTAAATTATTCGAAAAAGGTGCCTCTTTTTACAAGATCTTATCTACATGGGTTATATTGCAGAATTTAGCTCCAACAACCTCCAACCTCTAGTAGCCTTGGTTTGCAGAGCTGCGGCCTTCCAGGAATCAAGTTTGAGACTATTGCACTAGACCTTCCCTTACTCTAATATACCTAAAACACAGATTGCCTTAAAAACTGTCAATGGGATGGAAAGGGTTAAAAACCATGAATGTGTAGGAGCATGTGTACAGCATTTGATTTGGCTATCCTAAATTGTGCATTATGATGTTCACTAATACCATTCTTTTTTTATTTTAAGGTCTCAAGTCTGATGAGGTGTCCACTGGAAGTAACTTGAAATGCACCATTTGCGACTACTCTGCTGAAACTCTCATGGTGCTCCAGCACCACATCCTCTCCCATCTGTCCCAAACCGGCCTGAGATGCGGTCAATGCCACTTCTCATTCCAAACCCCCAGAGAAATGGCCAAACACCAGGAGCTACATGGACATAATTGTACGGTCACCAATAAACCCATTAAAGAAGACAAAACTGATAACGCTCCTAACAGCATCACAAGTAACTCTCAACAGGTCAGAGCTAAGACGAACATCAATGACCTCCAGGAAAGCACAGCACAATGTGATGTTACTCAAATTTCAGATCTGCAAAACACGGACAGTAGCCAGAAATCCAATAAAGGCGAGGCAAACTCAGGAAACAAGGCCAACCTTTCATATTCCAGAGTCAAGTCAGAACCTTCTAGTCCTCGTTTAGCCTCTTCACCCATTCAGCACCACCTTCCTCCTGCATTTCCCTTACCCCCTTTTATACCGCATGTTCCGTTCTCACAGGATATTACTATGGGGCCGCAGGCATCTGAGATACTGGCCAAAATGTCTGAGTTAGTCCATCGCAGGTTGCGTCATGGTGGAAACTCTTACCCTCCGGTCATGTACAGTGCACTTGTACCAAAAGGAGCAACATGCTTCGAATGCAATATCACCTTCAATAACCTTGATAATTATTTGGTGCACAAGAAGCACTACTGCAACAGTCGTTGGGAAAACACGCACAAATCACATGACTTCTCTGGACTTCTGGATAAACCAGCAGGCACTGTAAGCCCTAAAATTGGAGCCAGTTTGGCTGTTATGCTAAATGCCGGCCATCCCTCTGAAGTGAAAGGCCAAGAGCCTAAACCTTGCAATCCCATTGCAGGTGGAAAAGTAACAGATGAACTGACCGTTCAAGTTAAAAAAGCATCCACTCCATCTGGTGCACAGGAGAGACCAAATGGTACACAGCTGGATTTACAAAGCCAGAAAATGCCACCCACTGAAACTGACCCCAGCCACACAACATGCGAGGCCTGCAAGATCACCTTTAGTCGACATGAGACCTACATGGTGCACAAGCAGTATTACTGTGCCACTCGCCATGACCCTCAAATCAAACGGGCAAACAATAAAGGACCGGCTAATCAAAAGGCAGTACGTCCACGTAAAAGAAGAAAGGCATACGAGTTGGCCAATTCTGAGCAAGAACAAATGCCACCAATGGGTATGCCATCATTTCTTGGAATGCCCACTTTAGGAGGACCATACATGTCTAAGGACACACTGGATAGCTTCAGAGATCATCAGAGATACAACATGATTCAGGGGTTAGTGCCCAAATACCCAGAGGCTTCACTGACAGTTACGAAATCCGCTCTTGTGTCAAAGTGTAATATAATCTCAAAGGAAGAAACTGATGCACCCATAGATCTCAGTAAAAAATGTGTGCCACAGTTTGGTAACACTCCTGTTTCCCCTAAAGGACTAATGGATTATCATGAGTGTGTTGTGTGCAAGATAAGTTTCAACAAAGTTGAGGACTATCTGAAGCACAAGCAGAACTTCTGCCCGGGTACTATTTTGCAAAGTGCTTCCACTGAGAACAAAAGCATCAAAAAGGAAGTTCCCAGAAATACCAACAACCTCTTAGAGAACCCCCTCTTTGAATTTCCAGCTCCACAGATAAAGACTGAGCATCCAAATGCAGTGCCAACTTCTGATACCCAAGCTTCAAGTGAGGAACAATTAATCCCAACAAAAGATGACCTGAGGAACATGTTTCAAACCTCTTCAACCTACCCAAGTCCTGCTAAGAAAATGAGACCTGATGAGCAAATTTGGCCTTACTATGAAATCAAACCCACCGATTATGCTACAGGGATGCTGGTCTCACAAAGTGAAAGGAGACAGAGTCCAAACGAGGGCAGTGAGGGAGAAAAAGATCAGCCAATGCCTGACGGTAGCCATCTTAGCACAGATGACCCTGAGAACCAGAGCCAGTCCTCATCTCTAAAGGACAATGTTGAGATTGAGGAAAAGATGGAAGATGCTGAAAATAAACATGAATCCCCCACACCAGAGAGCCGTTTAGATGATCCCATCAACAGTAAGGATGTCACCACACAGATGCCATCTATAAAAACTGAGGAAGTCTCGACTAGCTTGAAGAAAGCGTTGACTGGGTCCATTGCCAACTCAAGTAATGTAAAGTACTGTCGCCCGTGTGACATCCAGTTCAACAATCTCTCAAATTTTATAACGCACAAGAAGTTTTACTGCTCATCTCAAACAGCAGAGCATGTCAAATAGTGGACAACTAGTCCACAGTTGTAGAAAATGTAGTGTTGGACTCAATCCACGTACATACTGTCAGCAGTGTAAAGATACATTTAGGGCCTCTTGTCACAGGACCCGAGAAAACATTGCCCGTTGTCCACCCTTGACAACTGCACTGCTCGAATCAGACATAATTTATTGCAATGGACACTTTCTCTAAACAATACCATCTGCCCTCTCGTCTTTCACAAGCCTTGAACCTGTCATTAATTTTCACAAGCACGTTTCTGCCCCCTTGTGGTCATCATAAGACGTTTTTACGATTCCATGCTGGTGTACTCAGCAGCAGGAGGACAATCAAAGCAGGATTAATCCTACCAGTCATTTATTAGAAACTTTGAAACTATTTGTTGAAAATACTGTGTGCTGTTTCTTGTTTTTTTATGTATTTATTTATTTAATAATAGTTGCAGCTCCAAAAAAGATCTGAAGTGAAAGACAAGCTAGTGAACGTTTCAAGATTGTGAAAGCAAGCCACATTGTAGAAACTGATTAAAAAGAAAAGTCTACAGATGGTGGGACTACCACTGGCTGATTATTGTTTATCCTTTGACTGGTATCCTTAAGACTGGCAATCATGTTTTCTGAATTAATAATTGTCGATACATGTAGAGTCTAGTTTGTCCTTGATGTTTCTTTATGCTTCAAACCTTTTTTTCTTGTCAATGCAGAACTCTTCTTAAAAAGGTGACCTGTATGTGTGTTTGTTGATTCCTTATCTCTTTTTTAAATATCTGGCTTCTAATGCAATACTTTTTAAAAGATAAATCATTATTTAAAGCAGTATTACGAAAGGGTAACTTTTTTACTTGGACCCCAGAAATTCTGTGTGAAGTGTTTACGGAGGTCGTACAGAGAAGGGTTTACACTTGATATGAATAACTCACTGTAAACTTTCCTACAGAAAAATAATCTTGTCAGAAAAAAAGGGAAAAAAAAAGTTGTCAATAATGTGTTGCTATGCATGTACCTGTATGGAATGAAATTCCAGAAATGTGGGAAATGTTATTTTATGTGGCATAAAAATTAAAATTCTTATCTCAGGACAGCAGTGTGACAGTGAATTTACTACACTTTTTGGGGGGAGAAAGAGAGAGGCATATAAACTTTATGGTAGTGTTTTCCAATTTTGCTTTGAAGGGCAATGTCCTGCACAGTTTGACTACAAAAAGCATCAACAATTACCTGTACATTTCTACAAGAGATTTGGGAGATGAAAGGTTCTGCAGTGGAGAAAGACAGTGTGATGAACTTGTGTCACATGTGCCTTTAAATCCAAAAAAAAAAAAAAAAAAAAAAAAAACGTAATTATGTATGAGGATGTTGTTGCAAAATCATCTTTAACTTTCATTAAAAAACACTGCTCTGTAGTTGCATCATCCTTACGTTAACGATAGTGGTGGTATGGCGTTGTTGCAAAATATGCAAGCATTATAGCACCACTTAGTGTTATGTCAGGACATAACATGACTATTTGTTTTAAAAAGGAAAAAAGTATATTAAACGTTAAACATGAATGTATAAAATAATTGTTTAATTGATTAAAAATTAAATATGTGTGCATGAGACCCTATAAATTAAACGTATGGAAACATTAGGGAAAAGTACTTGATTGAGATTTTGGTACAAAGCAGATCAACAGAATAATAATAATAATAATAATAATAATAATTATTATTATTATTATTATTATTATTATTATATTAATCATGTATTTTTCCCCACATAAATGGAGGTCAATGGCAACATAAATTCGGTTATCAGCAATCTTAAAATGTCTTATTTTATGTTCAGCAGAGAAAAAGGACTTTAAAAAGGTCTGGAACAATTTGAAGTGAGTAAACCAGAATTAAATTTTTTGGGTGAACTGTTATTTTATAACAAGATTATCTATCTCGCAGCTGGCTAGCCAAGCCAACATTCTCAGCACCCTACTGATCTATATCTGCTACTCTATATAACATAGTCATACCATGCCTGATTATTTTATAATAATAAAGCAGTACAGTTATTGTAATTATATACACCACACGATTTTTATTTACAAGACATGCATGCATGCATATATATATATATATATATATATATATATATATATATATATATATATATATATATATATATATATACACACACACACACACACACACATATATACATACACACACACACACACATACACTTTCCAAATCCATAAATAAGCACTTGCACCCACTAGTATATTTCTTGTATAATAATACCAAAAATTTCTAATCAGCCAATCATATAGCAGCAACTCAATGTAGATTTGGTCAAGATGATCTGCTCAAAATGATGATCTGCTCATGATGTTCAAACCGAGCATCAGAATGGAGAAGAAAGGTGATTTAAGTGACTTGGTTGTTGGTGCCAGACAGGCTGGTCTGAGTATTTCAGAAACACTGGGATGGCCAGACTGGTTTAAGCAGATAGAAAGGCAACAGTAACTCAAATAACCACTTGCTACAACCAAGGTATGCAGAAGAACATCTCTACAACACATCCAACCTTGAGGCGGATGGGCTACAGCAGCGGAAGACCTCACTGGGTTTCACTCCTATGCTCAGAACAGGAAACTGAGGCTACAATTGGCACAGGCTCAACCAAAATTTGACAATAGAAGATTGGAAAAAGGTAGGCTAGTCTGATGAGGCTCTAGGGTCAGAAATTTCACGGGCATCAACAACATGAAAGCATGAATCTGTGCTGAAGCAACTGCTTGATGCTATCATGTTCATGTGGACCAAAATCCACAGGAATATTTTCAGTACCTTGTAGAATCATGGTGGTTACATGCACCATATCTGTGGAGTCTGCATGGACAAATCATCTGGAAAAATAGAGCCAACTGTCTAAAAACAGAGCAAACACCATGCTCTCACCCCTGTCTTTAGTTCTCTATCTGAGTAGTTAATGTAGTTATTACAATAAACAGAAAGTTAGTTAGTTACTTTATACAATATTTACATGAACAATATACTGTTGAAGACAAAATGATTAACCCTCCTGTGAAATTTTACTATAATTTATTTTTTAATATTTTTCAAATGCTGTTTAACAGATTAAGTACAATTTTAACAGTATTGTCTATTATATTTTCTTCCGGAGGAATTCTTATTTATTCTTTAAAAAAAAAAACTGCTAAGGTCAACATTATATGGCCCTCTCATAATTTGCTACAGAATAAACTTCAATGGCTTGCCAATAATCTAATGAAACTAGTTAAATGGATGTAAAATTACATTTTAAGCTGAATGCCAATACAGTTTCCTACAAAATATCATCTGCTGTCATTATAGTTAAGACAAAATAAATGAGTTATTAAAAGTTAATTACTAAATCCGTTGTTTAAAAAATGTGTTGAAATCTCTGCTAAGCAATTATAATTAATTCATTAAAATGTGCTTTTTTTAAGTACTGTTTGCAGTTACTCATTATAAATGAATAATTTTAAATTAACTAATTTAATTATTTGTTACCTAATGCATATTTGTTGAATTTAATTAATAATATTGATTGTAAACTGTTCCCTCAATTTTATTGGGTAAAAATAGGTTAATCTCTTTTACAGTATAGGATATATATATATATATATATATATATATATATATATATATATATATATATATATATATATATATATATATATATATATATATATATATATATATATATATATATATATATATATTCCCAGAGATGGGTTGCGGCTGGAAGGGCATCTGCTGCATCCGCTTGCTGGATAAGTTGGTGGTTCGTTTCGCTGTGGTGACCCCGGATTAATAAAGGGACTAAGCCTACAAGAAAATGAAATGAAAAAAAAAATGAATATATATATATATATATATATATATATATATATATATATATATATATATATATATATATATATATATATATATATATATATATATAAAGTTTGGATACATCTTCTCATTCAAATAGTTTTCTTTTTTTTTTTCATGACTATGAAAATTGTAGATTGACATTGAAGGCATCAAAACTATGAATTAACACATCTGGATTTATATACATAACAAAAAAGTGTGAAACAACTGAAAATTTGTCATATTCTAGGTTCTCCACCTTTTGCTTTGATTACTGCTTTGCACACTCTTGGCATTCTCTTGATGAGCTTCTAGAGGTAGCCACTTGAAATGGTTTTCACTTCACAGGTATAAGTGGAATTAAGTGAAATTTCTTGCCTTATAAATGGGGTTGGGACTATCAGTTGTGTTGTGCAGAAGTCAGGTGGATACACAGCTGATTGTCCTACTGAATAGGCCGTTAGAATTTGTATTACGGCAAGAAAAAAGCAGCTAAGTAAAGAAAAACAAGTGGCTATCATTACTTTAAGAAATGAAGGTCAGTCAGTTCGAAAAAATAGGGAGAACGTGTCCCCAAGAGCTGTCACAAAAAGCGCTACGAAGAAACTGGCTCACACGCGGGCCGCTCCAGGAAAGGAAGACCAAGAGACACCTCTACTGCTAAGGATAAGTTCATCCGAGTAACCAGCCTCAGAAATCACAGGTTAACAGCAGCTCAGATTAGAGACCAGGGCTGCGTTTCCCAAAAGCATCGTAAGCCTAAGAAGTTCGTAGAAATGATCGTACGACTGATCTTAATATTACGGTCTGTTTCCCAAAAGCATCGTAACTTAAGTAGCACTTGAAAATCTTAGTGGATCTACGAGTGCTCTGGAGTAATCGTAAAGCCTTAAGTGCATCGTAAGGAGACAGAGTTATGAGGGCACCTGCTGGACAACCGGCAAATTGCACCTACAATTTACTTCTCTTCAAAGTCATTACTCATTTTATTTGTACGTATATCTCTATTCATTTATATTTTCTACACATTACACAATTCAATATACAAATAATAATGAATAAAGAAAAAAATAAAAATTACATAATAAATGTTAGAATGAAAAAAAAAATTACACTGTTGTATATGGACATTTCGAGGGTAGTAGGCTACATATGTTGTATTTAACAGAAAATATTTAATGTGATTTAAAGATGACACAAATAAAGGAGGAACTCAAAAAAATGTGTCAATGACTTGCTGGCGTGCCCCAAACCCAGCCATGTATTGAACATGTCTTGGCTGATCATCATGAATTCTCATCTCAACTTCATTCTCTTCCTCCACCTCTTCATCTTCCTCCCTGATGTCCAAGGGCACTCTTGCCCTCACTGCAATGTTGTGCAACATAGCTGTTACTGTTATTACAGCACAGCACTTTTGTGGCACAAAGAGAAGACCACCACTGGACTTGTGAATAGCCCGAAAGCGTAGCTTCCACCTTCTCTAAAATAATATTAATTTCCTCTTTTTGAAAAATGACTTTTCTTTGTTTTTTGGTTTCAGCCATTTTGCTAGTGTCTCCACCCCTAGGTATGTGCTTATTTATATTTTTGTCCTATTAGCAAATGCACATCAGGTGGGGATAATTAGGCTAAACTTTTCAAAAATAAATGTAAGAGCTTATTTATTTATTTATTTATTTACTTATTTATTTATTTTGATGTGAGATAAGCCATTTTTGATAAAGAAATTGATAAATAATTCTACTTAATTAAGGTTTCATATAAATATCGAAAATGATGCTGATGTCATTTCCGGCAAGGACTGTTAGAATTAGTTTTATGCGAGATTGGAGCAAGACAGTGTTTTTACAGTACGACATTTCCAGTTAATTTATGTTTTTAAACTGGCTCAAAAATATTTTTTTTTATGTTATTCGAGTTGAATATACATTCACACAAGTAGAAGAAGAATTATATGGATTGCTATAACATGTGCAACAATAACGAGCCATTCTATAGCGTGACATTTCAGCACTTAACAAACGGATAGCGACTCCTAAGTTGCACTTAAAGCTGGGCTACGTGCAATTGTGTTAAGTGCATTTTTGGGAAACGCACGTGAAACAATAACGAACGTTCGCAAAATGACTCGTAGAAAACGCTCTTAAGTGCTAAGATCAATCGTTATCGGGAAACGCAGCCCAGGTCAATGCCACACAGTGTTCTAGCAGCAGACACATCTCTAGAACAGCTGTTAAGAGGAGACAGTGTGAATAAGGCCTTCATGGTAGAATATCTGCTAAAACCACTTCTAAGGACAGGCAACAAGCAGAAGAGACACAAGGAAAAAAATAGACCAGTGTAAATCTGTGCTTTGGTCTGATGAGTCCAAATTTGAGATTCTTTTCTGTGACTGTTATCCCTTACAAAATGAGCAGTTTGGTGAATGACAACAGACTAACACGGGAATTAGTAAATGAATTTTATTCTCTCAAAACAAGAAACAATTAAAAATTCATATTGTGTGGCAATTTTCCCATCTCCATGAACTGACTCGCTCCTCATCCAACAACAAGTGTCTTTTGTGTTCAAAAACACAACGAATAAGAACATTGTTCAGTCCACTCTGAGTGACTCAGAGACTTCGTACAGCACCATCCAATGGGATCCATTTGTATAACATTTTATTTATAACAATAATAAAATAAAATATACTTGCAACCATTTCCCCCCCCAAGTCAACCTTGAATAAATATAAATTTTCGTACTTTTTATTTTCTCTTTAGTTTGCTTTTGTCTGTTTAATTTTCTTTTCCTTTTTTCTTTTCAAAACTTCAAGAAAAGATGAGTGCCGAGAGGTGGAATGTTGCGTTGAATGTCTGAACTGTCGGCCGCAAACCTTCTACCCCGCCCTGAATCTGTGGACGACAGTAGATCAGGGGTGGGGGGGAGACGCGTGGTCCACATGCACTGTACACAAAACAGCGAAAAACTTCCAGATGTCTCTATCAAAACATGCTGTATTACACAGACGGTGTGCTCGATCCATGTTGCAGACCCTTTTCAACATGCTTGCTTTGAATGAATGAGCCATTCTGGTGGAACGGAACACAGTGGAATCATGACGGACCCAAATCTACAGCTCATCAACACAATTATGGCTGCATTTGAAGAGAGAAATGTACAGTTTCCATGTGTTGCATTTTAAATCGAACTACATTTATTGTTTTCTCAACCATCTCTTGCTTTTCTTTTTTTTTTTTTTTATGATAATAATATGAGACGCAATGTCTCAAACCAGGCCACACCTGTAACCGAGATCTGTAAAAATACAGAAGAATAATCTGAAGGATGACAATCACATTGTTATCGTTTTGCATTCAGTCTCTTTGAAAATCATGCACTAGAGAATCTCATATTAAAAATAATACAAACTGTTGAAAATGGCTGATCTGCTCATCCTTAAATAAGTTTCTTCCTCTTTCTTTTTAATTGTATTTTTTTTTGCAAGTCTCGAGGAAAATAACTTTTTTTTTTTCAAAACAACTTTGCATACATGCAAAGAAAAAAAAAGAAAGAAAAAAACAATTCTCATCAATTTCATACAGTACATCAACAAAGAAAACATCATACCAGAGCACAAAAGGGTCCAATATTTCTTTGATGTCTTTTTTTTTTTTCTTTTTCTTTCCGGACTTTTGTTGTTTCCTGAATCGAACAGGAACTCTGGCCATGACGTGAACTTTAAAGACCGATCCGATGGAGATCAAGCTTGATGGAGGGTCATTCCCCTGAGGACGTCACTCCTTTCTTGTCCCATCTCAGCCAAGCGCTCTTCTCTTCTCTTTTCCTCCTGACAGCTTGGCTTACAATAATGGCTACAACGTTTTTAGTAAGAAACACTGACATCTCTTGGAATACAACAGAGAGCAAACAGCCAGAGAAAAACGGCGTCTTCCGTTTCTGGTGGACTCTTAACTTCCTACGGTTAAGAATCCAGACTCCACCGAATCCCTGGCTGCATCTCTTCAGCTGAACGGAGAGACTTCCTGTGGCGTTCTTTCCCTTGCGTTTGACAGCAGCATACGTTTTCTTTTCGTTTTTCGTTTTTTTTGTTTTGTTTTTTTGGCAGAAGGACGCAGGCCTTTTCTTAGCCTCATGTCGCACGGGCTCAGAGGACACAACATCAAGCATGCAGTGTAACCAGGACCTGACCCGTCGGGACGGTTTCCGACTCATGCCGCTCTCTACCGCTCACCTCCTCGTGCCGAACGCTACGACCGAACGTTGGAACTCTCCAGACCTGATTCTGGAGGTTTACTACTTAAAGGTGCCAAGGTTGGGTCCACCAATGAGGTGGGAGGGAAGAGCTTGTACCAGCCAATCACCATGTTGGTCAGCTCTAAATCGTCTAATAGGATCTGGGCGGCTCCCATGAAGGATTTGTGGTCCATGCGTCCATAGTCTCCCCAAACAATGATCTGTAAAGGAAGATATGAATGATCAGATTCAGAAGAGACGTCATATTAAAACTGAAACTAAAGTGCCATTTACACTTGTGCGTTTGTGTTTTAAAAAGACTTTAAAACTGAAAATGATTCTTGTCCAGTCTGGGATTTTTGGTACATGTCAGAAAAATGATCTCAGTCAGGCTATACAGCATAACATATAATCCATGGCCATTCACTTATGCACATGTTTTTCTGGCAACCGTGCTTGCAGTCTACCTCTTGTGCAATGGTCATATGAGAGGGCTTGACGAATAAGGGAATGGTCCAGTCACAGAATGATTATCTACAGAGGAGATGCCCAAACTAGGGCCTGCGGGACATAGTTGGCCCATGGTTACCTTTGATGTGGCCCTCCATTTCATCTGAGAGGAGAGGGGAATGATCGGGATGGTTTCGAGATTTTTATTTCAATTTTAATGTTAACCTTTTATTGGTGTTTTAACTTTGAATTGAAATGAAATGTTTCAATGTTTTTTCATAATGTTAAAAGAACAACATTTGAATAAAATAGTATTCAGGCCTGGTTTATGATCTTAATTAGTACCTGTAAAACCTTCCCTTCAGGACTCTCCTCAAACTGAAGCTGCTGTTGATAAAGAGGATCCAGTGTTTTTCTGGCGGTCCGTGTTTTCTTTTTGTTGACGCACTTCCCATTATCCAGTAGATATACTTTTACATAAGGTGCTGTAAATGAGGGACCACAGAAATTGTAGTATAAACATTAATTAGTCCTAGAATGTATACTTTTTTAAGAAAGAAAAAGAGTAAAAGGCATGGTCACAATCAGACTGAATAATAAAGCCTACCTGGAGTCTGTTTGTTTCCTGGTTTGCCCACCAGACCTCGAGCCCGAATAACTTCAACATCCAGCCTCTCTTTCCTGTGCACCATACCAATCTGAATATCCCCTGCAAAGAAAAACATTTTAAATATTTAATTAGTAATACATTGATTCAGATTTGTGTTAAGTGTTTTCAGCATCAGCAGAGAATGTTTATAGCCCAGTTTTTTTTTCCATGCATCTTTTTGTGCTTAGAATTTTTGCACTTCATCCACAAGGTGGCGATATTGCCAGTATTTTTATACCTACCATTTGCTTTCTTTCTTGCTTACTCATAAGAAGCCTCATAGAATACAACTGAATGATTAAAACTATTAATATCAAGTAGAAATTATTTGCAGCTAATTAAAACAGTGACTGATGATACTAACCCATTGGAGGTGTGGCTAATGTTTGTCTTCCTGCCAGCTGGGCTGGGCCAAGGCCATCCAGAAACTCTGTAAACTGGCTGTCCTTTGAGATCTTCACCCCAGGGAAAATCAGACTGTGAAAAGATCAGAACATCAGTAAATCAGTTGCTCACTGACAGACATTTCACTAAAGATCTCACAGCTGACAATTCCAGCCAGCCAAAAACCGTGGTGATGAAGTGATTTAAGGAAATGTGTAATCAAAAGATGGAGAACTTACTTTCCAGGTTTTGGCTTTTCACTGTCATCTGTGGTCTCTCTGCTGGGCTGCCGTGTCATCCTGCTCTTCATCTCGATAGCTAGACCTGTCTCCACGCTTCGCTGGATCGCCAGACGCACCGGCTTCTTCTTCTTTCCCTCCTCTGAAAATGACAACAAGGGGAAAAGAAAATAAGTAAATAAGAAAATACACTTGACACTTGTTTGACACTTTACCCACTCCACAGTACAGGAAGTCTGTTTTGAGTAGTTTCACGGCCTTGGTCTTTTCATATTGACCTTATTTCTTCATGTAAAAACAGGCACAGCTATTAGAACCTTATTGGCTTATGAGATTTGCGATCTCATTCAATTCTATTAATTTTAGCAGTTTGTTTTGCTGCTTGATGTTGCAAATATACTATTTGAATTTTGTTTATAGTCATAAACACACTTATCTGTATTGACCTTTTCTTTGCGTATGAGCGGGAGCAGTCATTTGAATCTCTTTGTCTCGAGATTTCCGGTCTCATTTACTTCAATTCATTTTTAGATGTTAAAAGAGCTTGTTATGCCGCTTGATGTTGCAAACTGATATTTTCCGCTTTACAAGTAGTTAGATCGTTTTCTGATGTTTATTATTCCTAGTCATTTCTAAAGTTTTAAAACAAATCACAAAAACAAGTGCACTTCCGCATTTTAGAATAAAGTCAATAGCAAGTAGTTTGATCTTTTTCTGGCCTTCGTTATTCTTAGTCATCACATTGACTCGCAACTGATTTGAAAGTACTCTGAAGAGGTGTGTGTGTGTGACACTGACACTAAGCTAGACTTCACTCACCCAAAATGAATTTCTTTTAAGAATGGGGATCTTCAACCCTGCTTTTCTAAAACGTTTAGAAGTTAAACTTTAGTTTAACAGTCTAAAAAGTTAATTAAATAAAAAGTTCATTTAAAAATAAACATTTCTATTATCATTAACTTCCTACTTGATTGTTTCAAACCTGCTTGCATTTCTTTCTTCTGTTGAACACAAACAAATATAGTATAATATTAAAAAGCAGCTGCCATTGACAGTATTGTTTATGTTCGTAATATTGATGTTAGCTGTTGGTTCCAGCATTCCTACATTTACATTAGTCATTTAGCAGACTTCTTAAGGATATCAGGTTTTGTGTTTAGAAGAAACACATTCATACAAGTTTAGAATCAGTTGAGTAGGAGTAAATGGTGAGAAACTTTTCATTGTTGGGTGAACTATCTCTTTAAACATCATTGAACCAGCTGATCAAAGTTACCAGACACAGAACCTTGAGGTCATTTTTAATGATAGTTGGAACTAAATCAAGCTGGACATTGATCCTTCAGGAGCAGGATATGACTGTCCTGGTATAAAAAAATAACACTGCTGTAGAATTGTCCAAACCTGCTAATGGAAAAAGTTTAGCTCCAGTCCAAATTAAAAACATCTGAATTAACCAATAAATGTATTCACACTTGCTAGAAACTCTGTTGGAGCTAAACTCTGGAGGACAGTGGCCCTCAGCAAGGGTTTAGAGCAATGGTCACCAAACCTGTTCCTGGAGGGCCAGTGTCCTGCAGAGTTTAGCTCCAACATGCCGCAACACACCTGCCTGAAAGCTTCAAATATACTTATAACAGATTATTATTTGACTATGTGGGAGATGAAAAGTCTGTTTTATTTTAAACCTGCAATCCTGTACCCTGTGAAGCACATCTTAGCAAATCAAATAGCAGCTTTTAGACTCCTCTTTGCATTGCCATAGAGGCAGCATTTGTCACTATGGTTTCTATACTAAAGGTTTTTGACTGTGCTTGTAAGACTTTGATAGCTTGTTCAGAGGTGTTTGATTAGAGTTGGAGCTAAATTCTGCAAGACACTGGCTCTCAAAAACAGAGGTTGCTGACCCTAGGTTTAAACGCTTCTTAATCAGTACATTCCAACAACATATATTGCCCTCTGAAGACCACTTAGGAGTAAACAAATCATCGTCACCATATTAAAGTGTCATTCCAAATCGAAGTGATGAAAAATTACCAAAGAGAAGGGAATGAAGCCTTGGAATGAAGGAGTTTGAAAAATACAACTTATGGACACTTCGGGAAATTATCTTTTGCTCAGGGAAGCTGTTTGGTGTCACACACTGCACTTATTTTAAAAGAGCTCATCACTATGCTTTAATGTCTTTAGAGGGTCCCTTCAAAGAGATTACAGTATAGGGATGAACCCTTCAGATTGAAATCCACCCTATGTTTCTGTTGACCTATGCTAGTGGTTCTCAACCACATTCCTAGAGCCCCTACTGAAACACTGGACATTTTGCACGCTATTTTCAGATATTCCCATTTCAGGTCTTGACATTCTGCTTTCAGGTCTTGTCTACTAATGATGAGCTGAATCAGATGTGTTCGATTAGCTATCCCTGTAGGCTCAACAATTCTACTCACACCTACTTGCCCCGATGCTGGGAAAACAGCTAGTTAAATCACAAACTAAAGGAATGTGGTTGAGCACAACTGATTAAGCTTTGAATGCAGATGACAGTGCTGTCAAAACAAACACCTGTTCAAAGGGATCCTAAAAAAAGTGGTGTATTTTGCATGCTAGGCCAGTAGCTGGCGATGTCACTCTGTGAAAAAAAAAACACTATGTGCACATACAGTATGCATTCTTTGCACGGACACAGTCCTGTAGTCTGTCACTGTTGTTTTGGTTGTCAAACACTCATGTATGCCTGTAGAATTAACAATTCTACCCACACCCATCTGCTCCATGCTGGGTAAACAGCCAGTCAAACCACAAACTAAAGGCAAATAAGTTGACACTTAAAGAATAGTCAGGCCATTCAAACAAACCAGTGTTTTAAAAGTCCCACAGAGAAAGTGCTGAAAGTCAGAAGATTACTTGTGTCCACTTTTTGCTCATCAAATTTGGTTTAGTGAAAGTGATTTAACGTTCGAAAACAACACTTTTCATCCTGTAAGGACAAATAAATGCTTGACTGTATAGACATATGTTTAGTAATTCAATATATCGCTATAATGAGCATGCACAATATTGATTTCACGAGCATTTTAAAATAGTGTCAATAGTTATTTATAGTTGAAACTTTTAGAGTGCCATTTAAGAATATTCATATTATTGTATTTGCAGTGATTGTTCACCAAACATCAAATGCTTATAGACTTATCAACATTTTTACTTGTTAATCTGGCCTAGGACATTGAAAATTCTTCATTAACTCTGTACAATAAGGCTGCATTGAACATCATTTAATTTAACTAAAATCATTGCAATGTAAACTATAAAAGCTAAATTAATGCTAATTTCCTGTTTAATGTCTAATAATGCATTCAACTCAGTAAAGGCGGAATCGTTTTACTAAACAAAAGTTTATGACTAATAAGATTCAGATGCAATTTTTAACTAATATTAACCCTTTAAAGCACAAGCTATGAAATAGATATAGAAAAAATAACCTTAGACTTTAGATCCATGTAGTGCATCAAAGGGTTAACATAGTAACTAATAAAATAAAATAAAATAAATAAAAAGTAAATAAAAATCCACTCAATAACATTTACTAATTAGACTTTATTGTACTTAACCAACTTTTTGCAATTGTATTTGTTAGAAACATTTGTTAATACCATAACAAATAATACTATATAAAACATTTGATAATACCATATACTGTGATAAAAGCTTTAGCAATTAATCACAACAAGAAAATATTTGAACTGCTTTTTTAGATACAATAAAGACATTATGACCAGCAGAGGGTGTCAGTCTCCCACTTTCAGCCTACTAGATACTGTCTGTCTGTCTGTCTGTCTGTCTATATCTCTCAGATAATCAATAAATAAACACAAGTCACGTGTGATAACTAACACACAGTCATTTACTATTCACAACTATTTACTGATAACAAATAAAACTTTCAACAAAGAAAGAAAGAAAGAAAGTAAGAAAGACAGAAAGAGAAAAAGTGGACAAAGCAGCATCTCTCACGCTTCACATCATGTGGTTTGATTCTTACCTCCATCTGTCTCATCAAAGGAGTTCATACACGGGAAGTAGACAGCCAGTGCCTCAAAGGAAGCAGACAGGCTAAGTCGGCTCTGGGAGCGCTGCATTCGCATGCCAGGGAGAGCGGCATTGCCATCCTGCCCTTGTCTGCCCATTTTACCACCTCGGTACCCTCAATTACCTCAAACGATACTAAAGCAGATGCGTATAGCTAATGCTAAAAGATCGTGAAAGATTTCAAATCGTTTTGAAAGCCTCTCATCAGTAGTAGTAGCAGCTGTGACTTAGTAGGCAGGATATGCGGTGAGGATGACTGCCTGATGTCTCCTCTGCAGCGCTCAACTTCTCAAATGAGATCTGGGAGGGGGGAGACTAGCATGTGCACGTGGCTCACTGTTTATGTGGCCAATCAGAAGCCCAGAAATAAAGAGACCCCTCAAACGCTTCTCCAGGAGTCAGAGCTCTGCCTAGAGATACGACTGCACACAAACACTTGCACATGACCTGCCTTCTGACTGCAGATGATCAGTCACTTCTCATATCCTCACAGGTGTGGAGGAGAGAGTAAAATACCAATGGTACAAGCTAGATGATATTTTTAGTAACGTGACAATAACTCTGCCATTCTCATGCAGCTTTTTCAGCCATAAGCTACAATTACCAATCAAATGTAAGACAGAGTATCAGATTCTTGTTTGATTCTTAATTTAGGATTTGAATCAGTGGATATAGGTTTATTTTAATGCTATTGTCATTTTTTTAAACAAATAAACAACAAAACATTCAAAAGACAAGTAATAATTCTAAGCAAAATATTTGAAGAAATAAGTCAATACATAAAATACATATTCTCACATTGGGTTTGTCTATATTTGATCCAAAATTTAATTATAACAACCCAGCATTTTACATTTTATATGTATACTCAGCAGAAACTGTATTAGGAACAACTGCTTGTAAACGCAAATTTCTAATCAGCCAATCACATGGCAGCAACTCAATGCTTTTAGGCAAGTAGACATGGTCAAGACAATCTGCTGCAGTTTAAACCGAGCATCAGAATGAGGAAGAAAGATGATTTAAGTGGATTGGGCGCCACTCCTGTGAGCTAAGTACAGGAAACCGAGGCTACAATTCACACAGGTTTACAAAAATTGGACAATAGAAGGTTGGAAAAACGTTGCCTGGTCTGATGAGTCTCGATTTCTGCTGTGTCATTCGGACGGTAGGGTCAGAATTTGGCATCAACAACATGAAAGCATGGATCCATCCTGCCTCATGTCAATAGTTCAGGCTGGTGGTGTAATGGTGTGGGGGCACGCTTTGGCCCATTAGTACCAATTGAGCATTGTGTCAATGCCACAGCCAGCCTGAGAATTGTTGCTGACCATGTCCATTACTTAAGGACCACAGTGTAACCATCTTCTGATGGCTACTTCCAGCAGGATAAAGCACAAATCATCTCTGACTGGTTTCTTGAACATGAAAATGAGTTCACTGTACTCAAATGGCCTCCACAGTCACCAGATCTCAATCCAATATAGCACCTTTGGGATGTGGTGGAACGGGAGAATTGTCATCATGGATGTGCAGCAACTGCATTATGCTATAATGTCAATAGGGACCAAAATCTCTAAGGAATGTTTCCAGTACCTTGTTAAATCTATGCCAAGAATGATTAAGGCAGTCTTGAAGGCAAAAGGAGGTCCAATCCGATACTTGTAAGGTGTACCTAATAAAGTGGCCGGTGAGTGAATATATTGCTCGGCTCTATGCTTCAGAACACATGCTGTACAACTCAACAGAAAAAAAAAAAAAACAGATGGACACAAACATGAAGTCAATTACTTCAGCTGAATATGATGCAGAAAACCACTTTCTCAAACTTGTAAGATCTAATTTGATTGCTTGATTAAAAAAAAAAACTCAAGAAAACATGTTTTTTGATTATTGATGGGTTGTAAAGAATTCAGACACTGCATTCGCCACAGTGAAAACGAGACCTTCAGCTCAAAATCTGCAAACTATAAATATCTTATTGAGGGTATGTTGAAATCATCTCCCATGCTCAAAATAGTAACGTCTCAAACCTTCCTATTCAAGTCTGAAGAATACACTCGTGACTCATACCAGCGCTCAAACCTCAACATGTCTGACAGGAACACAAATAGTGTGGTGCTTAAAAATCTCAAGGAATAACTTCTCAGCACGTTTCTCTGGTGTTTCTTTTTAGATACACAATCCAATCCAAAATTAAAATACCATGTAAGTACTAAAAATAACCGGGTCCTTGAAATCTGTACTGTAAACTTTTGTCTAGTAAAACTGCTGTTTATATTGAACAATAACATTGCAATAGTGCAGACAGAAGGCTCTTATCTGGCATTAGACTCACTGTGTGGTCTCAGCGAATCGTAGCAAACAAAAAGAATGCTGCTTTAGTTCACTGTCTCAGACAATGCCAATCCTTCAAAACACACCAGTACAGATTTTGTCTTGATGCTATGGTGTATAAGCCTAAAGGATCACATTTCTTCCATTTTATAGACCCAAACCTGTACAGAAGAGACACTTTAATTAAACTTCCATGCTTGGAAAAAAAAAACATTTAAAATGTGCGTTTTTTTTTTTTTTTTAGATGTTCAAGTAATTTAGAGCTGTAATCTTTTTGTGTTCTTAATCTTAGTGTTCTTGGAAAGTGAATGTGTTATCTTCAAAACGGCAGTACTAAATAGTTATAATACAAAATAAATATACATATCAGGCTCATCAAAAATGCATGATTCTAGCTACCTTTTGTGAAACTGCAAATAAATGCGCTTAAATGTTTGCATTTCTGCAGTTTGTAAGCAAAATGAACAAAGGACACTATGACAACCAAGCGGCAACATCTTGCTCTTTCTCGTGAAACCAATACGGAAGTAACTGAAACTGCAATTCATCGACTAGCCTTTTGGTGCTGGCTGCAGAAAATCCTTATGTTCACTGACTGCAATGATAACGTGGGGGGGGACGGGGGGTTATAACTTATCTGTTTTGTTTTTATTAAGTTATATTAAGTCTGCATAATTAAGGCCGTGGCCACTTCAGTGACAGCAAGGTCTCGCTGGTCGCAGTCATGTCATTCTGGCTGATTAGCCGCTGAGGTCAGCATATATATCGTATTTTTGTGTTGTTTTATGTGGCCTTACATAGTCAATTGCCTTTTGGAATTATTTCCTAGAATTATCAGAAAATATGGCATGCTGAGTGCACTTAATTATGCACACAAACCATTTAAGTGGCCTCCATTTCCCAGGAGAGTAAAATTATATACTTATATACCATCTCTATAAATGTAAATCTGTTTTATTTAAGATCATTTATGATTTTCTTTAGACCTGTGTGCACTCCAGAATCTGGCAGATTGATTAGCTGCAGGCTATAAAAAACGTCATGCGATTTTATGCCTGCATTTCATAAATAGCCTTGAATTTACTAACACAGACTATATTTGAAGGATTTGGATGTAATTCACGCTTACCTCAGGTAGAAAAAAGTCATAAGAACAATGTTTAGTGGATAAATTTATTACAACAGTGTTTTTAAAAGACTAATCACTTTATTGATATAGTATACAACCAACAGCACACAAACGAGTAACAGGTAATGAAGCATTATGCATTTCTCTCAAAGAAAATCCAGTCTAAGCAAAATGCTAGCAGCCATTTGTAGCTCCACTCATGCTCCTCCTTTTTGCCCTTGTTTGGTATACACCACTCCCCCCCCCCCCCCCCCCCCCCCCCCCCCCGGTTGGTGCGATGTTACAAACAAAATGGTGACGTTTGGCCATGCGTACTTGTAGCTTCATTTGCACTCTTCAGAAACCTATGGGTGGCGTCACAGACACTACATCCATTTCGTTTACAGTCTATGGTGAAAATGTTCCTTTTTACAGTAATTATATGTACAGGGACATAATATTGATGAATAAAGGATTATTTACAGGCCGATCTTTACATAACACCAAAGAAATGCAACAAAACGACTCGATGTCATATACAGTTGAAGTCAGAATTATTAGCCCCCCTTTGAATTATATTTTCTTTTTAAAATATTTCTCAAATGATGTTTAACAGAGAAGGGAAATTTTCACAGTGTGTCTGATAATATTTTTTCTTCTGGAGAAAGTCTTATTTGTTTGATTTCGGCTAGAATAAAAGCAGTTTTTAATTTTTTAAACACTATTTTAAGGACAAAATTATTAGCCCCTTCAAGCTAAATTTTTTTTCAATAATATACAGAACAAACCGTCGATATGCAATAACTTGCCTAATTACCCTAACCTGCCTAGTTAACCTAATTAACTACAACTTTTCTGGCATGGTCATTTTGCTCAGTAGCTTACTTTGTATGGTGTTGTACCTGTGATGCAGAGCACTCGAGTTCAAATCTGTTAAACCATCGTTCCACAAAAGTAAATAAAATAGTAAATAAATAAGTAAATGCAAGTAAGCAATATCAAAGTAAAACTATGTGTTTGCAGTGCACTTTTCTCTATCGAAAACACTATTGGTTGAGTTTGGGAAATGGTTTGCTAGCTGATCTGTATAACAAGTGCCACCTTCTCATGGTTGTGTACAAGGAGGACACATATCTGAAACACACAAAAAGACCTAAGAAATGAACAATGAACATCTTTATATGTGGTAATCAACATGTAAACCACAATAATTCTTCTGACTGTTAAGTCATTTGAATTCACCACATCTATGCCTCATGAGAAAATTACCGTCTGGTGATCCATTGATTCTATAATCATCAATTATTGTTTACATATTTAGAATTATATGGAATAAATGAAAAAAAAAAAAAAGCTAAATGGAATATTCATTCACAATGTGTAACTCAGAAAAGCTTTAATAGTCCATTAAATACAGTGTCTTGAAAAACAACCAGGTGTTGAGACTGTTTTCCAATTGTATCATGTGCTGAGATATTGGCTTGAGCTGACCCTATTACCTCTAACCTTTTCTCCACAAGAACAGATGGACCTAGTAAGTGGTTAGCATGTTATTAACACCTGGACCCTACGAACAGTACATGTGAGCCCATTATTCCACAACAAGTGGTTTATGCAATTCTGCTGATTTTTGTTTGGTGAATTAACTTGTATAGAGCATAGAGCAAGTTATATGTCATAGATAATACCAACATTGATAGCAAAATAAACAATGTAAATTTTGATTTCACACAAACTTTAAGGCTACTCTCTGTTTCTAGGATTTATTAAAGGTTTTCATTAATAAATTAGTTTATATTTTAATTGATTTATTTAACCCAATACTATAATATTGTATTAAATGCAGAAATGTACCTAGAATTTAAGCATGCTGTGTATTTTATGAATATATATATATATATATATATATATATATATATATATATATATATATATATATATATATATATATATATATATATATATATATATATATATATATATATATATATATATATATATATATATATATATATATATATATATATATATATATATATATATATATATATATATATACATATATACATATATATATATATATATACATATATATATATATATATATACATATATATATATATATATATATATATATATATATATATATATATACATATATATATATATATACATATATATATATACATATATATATATATATATATATATATATATATATATATATATGTATGTATATATGATTTATTTTTTTGAAATTCATGTGGCCTTGTCATTTTTAATCCAGATTATTTTCCAACCTCTTCAACATTTGTTTCTATAATGACATGTATTGTTGTGTGGATGTGGTCAACCTGTCAATCACATCAAATGCATCAATAACAAACCACAATTATCCAATGAATTCCAAATGGATAATTCCTATATGGACAAGTTTTTTTCACTTGAATGTTGTTTTAAATGAACAATGGCCTACAACATTATGCATTGGAGAAGTAGTATGTTACTTACTATTGGCAACACTAAAGGTGCTTTTTTCATTGCAATGTATGGTGTGGCTACTTTTGGGAGATTTCCCAATGTGGTCCATACTTAGTATTTGGTGCATTTTTAGTATCATCTAAGGCAGGCATGTCCAAACTCGGTCCTGGAGGGCAAAGTTTAGTTCCAACCCCAATCAAACACAACTGGGCTAGCTAATCAAGCTCTAACTAGGCTTTCCAGAAACATCCCTGCAGGTGTGTTGAGGCAAGTTGGAGCTAAAATCTGCAGCATACCGGCCCTCCAGGACCGAGTTTGGACACCCCTGATCTAAGAAAAGAGGTGCAAAGTGAGTCATATTTTACTAAATGTTATGTATACAAACTGCTGATCACTAATTGGTCCAAGACAATTGTCACTACCCGTGTCCTTGTGTCATCTGTAACACAAGACATGAAATCTGCTACTTTTAAATAGTCAGCAGCAGCCACTGAAGTATTAGTTGCTTCACATAACTAAACTGTTTTTACAACTTCAACTTCAGTGGAAATGCAAACTGAGCCAAGTAAAACTGAACCCAAGCAAGCTAAGTTTTGTCAAACCATAACGTAACATACCGCACAATGGGAAAGCAGCTTATATAATTTACCCTGGTTCAGTTTCAAAGTAAATGTAGGTCTTATTCTGCATAAATGACCAAAAACAGATAAAAAAAGTTAAATAACAAATAACACAAATGACAGTCATCGCAACTATGCAGAACGGAATGGATTCCTTTCAAAGGAATTTTAAAGTGTTTCAGTAAAAACTATATCCAATCGAACATGACAGATATTATTATTTTTAGCTATTTTGTTTCAATTCCTGACCATCAGTACATTACCTTCAATTAGCTTTAAATGTAAACAGCCACTGGGAACAGAATGTTATCTCTCTGCAGAAAAACAAGATGACCCATTAACATCAGGTCTACCTGACTGAACTAATGACCTTCAAACCCTTCAGAGAAACAAACTAATAGTATTCACTAAAAGGTGGATCTTATCCAAAAACAATATCTGAATATGAATATTACTTGCAATTGAACAAATGATGTTTTTCTAAGCAATTTATCTTACATTTATTTAAGTGCTGATGATAATATGGATGAAGCAATACCTTTTTTTGAATCGGAACATCAAAGACCTGTAGAACACCTGGCAAAACACTCAAAGGCATTAACAGTAACACGTTATTTGAAGTCCCAATAACTAGTGACTTGTTACATGCCTATTATTAAAATATTGGCTTCTTAGTAGTTATAAAATACATATTCTGCATTATCTTATTCTACATCCAAAATCCAACCTAATACCTAAACCTAGCTACTACCCTAATAACTATTAAAGACCCTCGATTATGGGTTTTTGAAAATGACCTTCCATGCAGTGTGTAACAGCTCTAAGTGAAGTGAAATATGCAGCTAAGGTTTAAATCTGAAAGTGCACAGTGTTTAAAACTATTGATTTATCTAAAAAAGAGTCAACTCATAGTGGCTTTAATGAATCGTTGAGATTATGAATCTTTAGCCGTGTCAGTGCGACATCGATACTGAGTTCAAGCATCGGCCATTTGTTTTGCGTGCAGATCTGGGGAAATTGAAACCCCCGCCCACAATGTAGAAAGAAAAAGAGCAAGACAAACTAGCAGATCCCAGTTGTGTCATGTCGCGAAGATGCTTGCTCTAAGTGTAAGGGAAATTTAGTGTTTTTTTTTCTCTACCCAAAGATGAGGCTTTGAAGAGTCATTGGTTAAAGTTTATTTTTGCAAAATTACCTCAGCATTATAGCCCCAGCCTTGTGCTATGTTCCTGTCATTTTTCTGATAAGTGCTTTAGCAATTTACACGCTTACAATGAGGCATACATCGACCGTTTGTTAAAGAAGGGATCAGAAAAAACGATTGATATATGGGACTTTGTCAGAGCTTGACAGGAACTTTACAGCACACAGTTCATGGATGTGCAATTAAAATGGTTGCCTCTTTGTTTTCTCTAGCTTGCAAAATATGTATTTTGTTACTTGTAACTGCTCCAATCAGCATGTAGTGTATCTGGTTAACTCTTTATATTCTCAGATCATATCCAAAACCACCTTAAAACACGTTGCGGCTTTTTGTATGGATTTAAACGCATTTGTGAGCTTGCAATCCTCTGCCGTTTGTTATTGCAATGACCACTGTCAGCTCTTTCTACACGTATGTTTCAAAATATTTTAGCTTTTGCCACTGAGTGGATTTAGTAAATGTGTGTTATGGTTAGAAATAGAGCAATATGCTGGTGTTAAACTGCATTGCTTTAATGCACTCCTACATTGGGCTCACACATACATTCTGAACTTTGACTACCTTAAAATTGTTGGTAAGCCATGGTGGGCAATTCTCTCTGTCTCGCGCTGAACGCAGTCAACCAATTAATCGACTGAGTCATCGGACCAATCAGCACAGATTATCATCCGGCTAAGGAGGGGTTTGGGAACAAATTTATCAAATCATATGGGAGTCGTTAGGTTAAATGAATGCACATTATTAGACATATGCATAAATGCATATTATAAGACAATGAAGTGTTTTTTGACCTTGCATGCATATAAGCCTGTTGTTGGAGACCCCCAAATACAAAATATGACCTTTTTAATGCATAACAGGGGCTCTTAATAAAGCTGCAAAATAGGAGTTTATTGAGATAAAATTCAAAGAATATAACCCCAAAATAAAGGGTCTACAACTTCATAATAATGAAAGAGCAAATACACCAAAACACCCCAGAATCAGGTTTTTCTTGGACAGAAAACTGGTCCAATAAATTAATGAATGAATCTATCAATCAATCAAAAAAATTGCCAAACTATAACAGTTGACTATCTAATATAAGCACTTTAAATGAGGTCAAAAATATAACACAGAATATATTTCCCACTCTGTGTATTATTTTTCAAGTTAAAATAGCTTCATCACCAGGTGCCACTCAATAGGCATATGCTCAAGCACAGCAGGATTTTTCATCATTCCACACTGACGCACACAGTGCATCCTCCTACAGACTCTGTGTGTCTGTGTGTGAAAATCAGAGAAATGAGAGGATGTATTTTTAGCTGTATATGACTGATCCGGCAGGAAATAGAAAGGAGAAGATCTTTAAATACGTGAGGAACTGGCATTGGGAGTGAGAATGAGCCTGTTAAGTATGGCAACATGTTGATCTGTTCAGCAGAAGAGTGAATCATTACTGCATCTACTGCACCACAAAAATATCCTCAACCTGTTTGAAGAGACCATGGTGGATGTACAAAAATCATACAGCGCAATAGGCAGAACTACTTTTTCCCAAACACAAAACAAGATATTTTTAAAGAATGTTTATTGGCCGACTAGTTATTGTAATTTATAGACAAAAAAAGACTCACTTAATGATGGTTTTTAATGGGTGGCGATGGTTTGATCTAAAAACAAGTTATTGTGGAAATACTACAAATGAATTTCCTTAATTCTGAATGTAATATTTCTGAAACCAAACTGTAAATGTAAAAGAATAATATTAGTTATTAATATTAGTTATTAGTTATTAAGTATAGCTTTATACGTGGGACAAAGCAGATGTGTGTTGACTAGTTCTAGGTACCATGGTTGATAACCACCAGATTGAATTAGTTGAAAATTACAAGTAATAAGGCATTATTATATTTTATTATTATTATATATTAAAATACTTAACAGTGAAAAGACATTAAAACATTACATTTGAAATTGTTACAAAATTAACTTTTTAAAAGTCTACCAAGTGTATTAAAAAGGTGAAGAATTATTGTATGGTCTTTTTTATTTCATGATTGGTTTTTTAGTGTTTTTTTTTTATCCTTTTTTAATTTTTAGATTTGAAGCACACTAAAATCACACAATACATGTAACATACGTGTGCAGAACAACGGAGAGGAGGATTCAATGGCAGGGTCTTTATTAAACAAAGAATGGTCAGGCAGGCAGTGGTCAAACATAGGAGCAAACAGAATCATAAAGGGCAATCCAAAAAGAGTAGTCAAAAGCAAGCAAGATTTCGGTACCCACAAAAATCATAAGCAATGCAAGGGTATAAAAATACTGTATAGGAAACAAGGTAAGGAAAACGCTTCGTAATGGTTATGCCCCATTCACACGGTGCGCCAGCGGCAACGCTTCTCATTCACTTTGAATGTGTGACGTCAGGCGTTGCCGAACTGCATAGTGGATTCGTCGGTGGATTCTTCAGTGACATTGCTCGCTGCAGAAGCTGAGACTTTCTCAACTTTTCAAGCGTCAGCCAATCAGAACGCTGTATGGTTGCTGACTTATTTCATTGGCTGATGCTGCTATGATGAACGCATCAGCCCCAACTTCAGACAAGCCCTCTGTCAAGCGTTGTTGCTGAAGCCCTGTGTGAGTGGGGCGTTACAGGTACTAACAAGACTCAGCAATGTCTGTGTGTCCTGTATAAATGCTCCATGTAATGAATCCTTGAGCAGCTTTAGCTGTGCGTGTTTGCAATCAGTCAGGATCAGGAACTAGTGTGTGTGTGGTACATGCTGGGAGTTTTAGTTCGTTTGGTGGCAGATTTGTTGTTCTCCAGTAATCTGCAGTAGCTAGATTACTGGTGACTGCAATAATACAAGGGAATGAATTGCAAGTTTTGGATCTTTTTATCCATATCCACTTTAACAACATCTCGCTAGTTTCAACACACAAATGGACCTCATTTGTCCATATCTTGGGTCAAAACACCACAACATTTTTCTACAGTTTATTTTTTAAAACTCCAAAGGAACATTGCTTTTACTCTACCACAGAAGAGTTTTAGCTTGTATGTTTGAAGATAAATAGGGCCCATTTCCATCCATTATGTCAAATCACTAGTGAAATCAAAGCAGGCGCTGCAGGAAGTTCCTCCAGAATCAACACTCTTTTAAACCCAACAGTCTTTCCTCAACAGACAGCAACAGGGCATCTGTGAGGACAGGTCACACCTTTGCAAGTGGCAAGTGCTATAAATCTACTTGATCAAAGCTCTGACCTATTTATCTGGTAATGGACTAATGATTTCACCGTAAAACTGCATGGAAGATCCGATTCAATGCGTCCCGTCCTAGCAGGAGTAAATGAGGCAGAGCGGGGTGAAGCACGGTTACAGCAGTGGGACTCCTGAACACTACCTGTGAACTGTAGAGAGAAACATGACCTTCCTTAACACTAGCTCATAATACTTCTTTATATGTGTGTGACTGTGTGTGTGTGTGTCTTTGTGCGCATGCGTGCGTGTGTGTGTTCAAATGGGTCACTCTTTAGGTCATAGCAAAAAAATTTGAAAAAACGTTTTTGTCAGAGTCAATTTAAGGATGCAAGCTGAGAATATCTTATATACTATGTCTTCCATGCTAATGAAGGACTACTGGGGTTTTCCAGTAAAAGGAGGAGTCCTCCCGGCATGGCAGAGCTCATCAAAGCTCCAATACACATCTCTTCCATTTGCTAACAGTAAGGAAGTGCTTTTCACCATACATAATTCATCTGCTTGTGATCTTCTTTAATTTAATTTTAACATGTTTGGTGATATTTGACAGTTATGAATTCAGCGTTGTAGTGATGAAATCAACAGAGACATGCATGTATTCTGTATGAATATACAATCTATTTACTATTGTTGAGTCATGGCCTGAGGAGAGTACGTTAATGTACTTCTCCCCCACTTTATCTCCTCAACTTTGTTTTGATGCTTAGCTGGTTTTGGGGGTTGGTTTTAACTCATGTTTGACAATGCTTTGCTTAGGGTATAATAAAGAAAGGTTGATCAGGGAGAAAGGCTTTTACTCTGGGTCTCTCGCACAGCCTCATCCCTTAACAAAGGCTGTTTTACTGTCTTTGTTACACAGCAGTGCATTTGTTAAGTTTTTCTATACACTGTATTATTTCGTTTCGTTCTACCGTGTATATTTAAACATGCAACCTTATAAACGACTTTGCCTGTTTTGAGGCGTTGAGATTATTTCTCTTTATCAATGACGATAACAACTTTAATGGAGTCAGGTTAATTAAAATGGAGTTAGATAAATAACTGATTTAAACACATCCTCCTTCAACTGCTTTCTGTTTTCGATTATTGGTTAAGAATTGCAGATTAAGCTTCAAGCCTTACAAGGACATTCAAACGTATATGAAATATTTAAAATAATATAATTTATTATCATTTATATTTCAATAGCATTAACTTTTCCTATAAATAATGTGTTTGATAGAATAATAACCACTAAACAATGTTAATTTATCTGCAAAAAAGTTTAAATAATTTAATAATTAATTAGTAATTTAGTAGTTAAAAATGAACTCTAACTATAAGAGGAAGGGTTCATGTGAAAATATTGACAGATGTCGACTTGCAATTAAAAAAACACAGGCTATTTCATTTGTCTCTTTACTTTATTGTATTTATCTATGCTTGCAATTTACTAAATATTATGAAGATGCACTTTTTTATAAAATCCCAATCTAAATCAGTCTATATAATGAATTATTTTTATATAGAGCTTTTCAAGTCATCTAGAGAAATTGTGCATCCAGTATCACAGAAAAAATAAATAAATATTGGATATTAACAAAATATTACAACTTTACTTCAGATATCAGTTCCAGTATTGGGCAGTAGGGTTGCACGATTAATTGTATTATTATAACGATTATTACATTGTATATCATTAAAACGATATTTGTAGCCCACGATCAATAATTAAATATTATTGCAATTTTACAGTATAAAGGCCAAGCTGTTATTTTAATGGGTGCAGTTTATAGATTTTACCACATCACAAGCATGAGGTGGTTGAAAAAAAGCACATCTTACTTTCCATAAGTTGCTGACATACCACATTTAATTTGTAGTTAGTTTAAAAAATTGCTCATAGAGTTTCACCAAATTGATTCTAAATGATAATTCTGATTACTTTCATTTACTTATATCATAAAAGTTTTGTATGTGTTGTATATTGTCACTATTTTCAAGCTGTTATGGAACATGTTTAAGGGTTAAATACAAACATTTATGAGGCTAAACTAACTTTAGTTTTTGCTTTATTATTTTTGAATATATTATTTTTATTATTATTGTTGTTGTTGTTGCTGCTGCTGTTGTTGTTGTTGTCGTTATTGTTGTTATTATTATTATTATTATTATTATTATTATCATTATTATTATTATTATTATTCTACATATATTTTTTTCAGCTAGTTTAAAACCTTGTGATCTTTTCATTTTTGTGCTGCTGGTTTGACTTAAAAAATTCTTGTGTTTTAGTTGTGAGAATGCAAATCAATTAAAACTGTGAAGCTGACCAACAGTGTATTTTCTATGCAGCACTTAAGTTATGTAATAAGGGCATTAATAGGAGCATTAAAATGTTCTTTGGAAAAGTACCTAAAAAATGACAACTAAATTACACTACTTTACTTTGGCGCAAGTAATGGATAAAGTAATTGAGGTGCTTTTTGAATGAAATAACTATTACCTCTAACTAGTTACTATTCTTCAGTAACCAGCACAACACTGAGCAGTACACACCAAAGTGTATATAATGTGCAACATTCTGTTGAGTTTTTCTTTAAAAGAACAAAATTTAATATTTCTATGAGAGTTATTACTTGACATGTAAAGTAATATCCTGACCTTCTCACTGCGCATAAAACTCAAGCCAATTCCTTTTAAATAACATTTACTTGACTATAAGTGGGCAATCCTTGACATTTCACATAGTATTTTCTTTATTTTTTTGTCAATTTTTACAACATTTCCTAAAAATATAGAATTTTAGATAAGATATTCCTTTAGAAATATTATTAAGTTTTTGGGAAATGCACATTGACCAAACTAATTTTACTTTGTCATAACTGAGTCTTACGTCTTACATTATAAATGAATCAGAAAGATCTACTCAGACACAGTTTTTTTTTTAATAATTTCACTGTATGCCTCAACTGGACATCCATCCACTGAGATGATCAAGAATAATGATCCTGATCAATGTGAATGTCTGAGCTGTATGCTTCAAGTGAACTCTTGCACAACAGTGTGGAACAGAATGAAAAAAATCAAGTCTTGCGGTTATAAATGTTAAATATGCATTATAGGAAAGAAAGTCTGCATCTCTTCTGCATTGATAAATTGATGACCGAAATTGTACTTATATTCCAAAACCTGAAGTCATGACGGTTTCCAATCCTACTGCCAGAGGGCCACTGTACTGCAGAGTTCAGGTGAAAGACACTTGCCTCAAAGTTTGAAGACCTTGATTAGGATTGGAGCTGAACCCTTTAGTAAAGTGACCCTTTAAGGAACAGGTTTAGACACCATTTACTTAGAAAAGCCAATTATTGGATCCCAAACAATCTTTCATTCAATAGTATTTTTAAGAATAGAACATATTTATCATTTTCCAAATTAAAGAAAATTAAAGGCTCTTGCTGAGATTGTAGACGCTGATACAATTAATTTGTTTAGAAGGATGTATTTTCACTCATGGTTTGTTTTTTCCAAGACAATGATTCATTTAGTCCATGTTCACTGAGAATTATGGCACCTTTATACTTCAACAAAATCGAAAAATAACTGAAATGACGTCACTTTGAACAAAATCTGGCCAAAACAATGTTGTTTGCAACACCAAAGCAAACCTTTTGGGCAAGTTTGTTTAGGCTCCTAAACATCTTTGAGCTACCATTGGTCTGTGGTGGTGTCCAAGAACTCCACCCTTTTTTGCTCAGTTCAGAGTCAGACCAGAGAAAAACCAACCAGTACAATAGCAAGATGTTAACAATATGAATACAGAGGGTCAAGTAGCAGAGATGATACAGATGTACCAGCGAGTACAATCACTCAGTGAAAGACTTGGTGTTCACACACCAGAGGAATAGGACAACTGCTTCATGCCATGTCTGATAAAGTTCTAAACATTGTTCCATTTGGTATCTACAGTAAAAATAAAGCAATATGACATGCCACTATGGCGCATCTCACCAAGAAGGCTGTTTGCGATGTTTATGAAACTATTCTTCTCTCTCAGCCGCCATTGTTGTTGTGTTTAGTGGAAAACTCAAGCAGATAACACATTTAATACCTCACCTACTGCAGCCAAGGGCTATCAGAATGTCGAAAAAAGTACAGTCTTTTTTTCTAAATTAACGATAAGTATTTTCACCAAACCTAACAATGCAAATCAAACAAGCAAACCAAAAATAATCAAAGCAATAATAAAAAGTGAATTATTATTTAGATTTTTTTTTTACTTAGGTACATAAAATGTGTAAAGGTGTCAGCTAAATCTCACACAATAACAAAAAATTCCTAATTATATTGTACATGAAAAGTAAGACCTAAGTAGTAAGCAAGAAGTACCCAGATTACCTGCTACTGTACTTCTGCTGAGATTCTGTAGAGTGCATGCAATGGACATTTTATTAACCCATGAGGCCACAGAAGAGTTTGTCAATGAAAGTGAATTGAAACAACTGCAAGTAGGCCATGTGATAATGGCATGATAGATGTATTCATCCATTAATTTTCCTTCTGCTTAGCCCCTGATTATCAGAGGTCGCCACAGCGGAATGAACCACTAACTACTTTGACATATGTTCTACTAAGCAAATGCCTTTTCAGCCACAACCCAGTACCGTGCTGGGAAACACCCATACACTCTCTCCTTTACACACACTACAGCCAATTTAATTAATCCAATTCACCTATGAAGGATGATGGATGAAGTATGTCTGAAATCAAAATATGCTACTCATTTTCATACTGTATAGAACACACTTCAAGTTCAGATTCAAATGTAGTACCTACTCAGGCAGTAAATGATTTTTACTGTTCCTCATTATTCAGAACAGTGGAGGACATATAAAGGACAAGTTTATTAAAAAGGTTCATTAATTGCAAAATAAATTTATTTTCACAACTCTTGCAAAAATAAACTATTCAATGTTTTATTAAAAAAAAAAAAACATTTTTACCATAGTAATCACAAATCAACCATGGTTTTGCTATACTACCTAGTTTAACCATAGTATCTATAGTAAATCTGTGGTTATAAATATGATAATCAATACACCAAGGACAGTGGTAACGGAATTTTTACTATAATCAAACGATGGTTAGCTTTCATAAGGGTAGTGCAGGGTAAACCTGTCACTAATATGATATCCTTCAATAACTTCAACCATCCTAACAGTCCATCATTCACAAAATCAAGTTCCACCTTACATTTTTTCCCCATTTTCAAGGAGCTCTTTAACTTGAATACATGCCACATAGAAAAGGAAAGACTGGCACAACTTTCATGCTAACTTTAAATCACATAGGACATAGGCTTGGACCTCAAGTATGACTAAAATATTTTTCCATAAAGAAAGCCCTTGACTGCGTTTATCTTGGGTTTTCCTCGAGAGCCATCTGTTTTGGTCATAACTCACAAAGCACTTAGTGAAATACTGAAATAACTTCTTTATGGTGTAGTCATCAGTGAAGCTGCCGTCCTGAAGTCTGAATATCGTCATATGACAGACCTTGAGTTGGTCAGACCCAGTTCATCTCCACAATAACACTGTAGCCTAGAAAAACATTCAGAATTGTCCACTTCTATCTGAATTTTAGCATGTGAAAGGTTCTGATCGAAGTCATTGTGCTAATAAATGCCACATAAAACACCCTAATAGATTAACTCAAACTGACAGAAATAGAACAATCACACTGTAAAGACTGACCTGCTTAAACAGGTGCAGTTTGTGCACGTTGATTGCATGACCTGCGTTTACAATTTGATTCAATGCACTGCAAAATACTTCATCCAAACAAAGTCTTCTGTCTTATTTGGGTCAGCAGTAAAACCCTGTCAACTGTGGGTCCTCATTCTCTGTAAAATTTCATGTGAAGAAGAAAAGACAATAAAAATAATATTTGCAAGGCTGCCAAAACACTATCAGGAATGGCAAATAAGTCTGTATGCACTAAAGTTTGGGGTCAGTAAGATTAATAACAATTTTTAAGCACTAAAGCGATATATATTCATTAGATTAATAATGTTGGATTAAGCATAGGATTACATTACGCTACATTATTATAAGAATTACATTTCAAATAAATGCTGTTGTTTAGAACCTTCCATTAATATACATTTTATTTGTGTTTTCTGCAAAATTAGTAGTACTGATTTCAACATTGATAATAAATATTGTTAATTATATAATAGATGATAGAACACATATTTGCATATTTTGGTGACCTTTAAAGAGTTGCTGATTTTTCTGCTTTGACAGGATTACATTTAACCGTACAGTCATATAGAAAGGCATTACTGTAAATTGCAATATTCTCCCTCAACAGGTCGCACTTTATATTAAGTGGTCTTAACTACTATGCACTTGCATTAAAAAACACATCAGGTGCTTTTAAAGTGGGATAAGGGTAGGTTTAGGGATAGGTTTGGTGGTATGGGTAGGTTAAAGGGTGAGTTAAGGTGTAAGGGATGGTCAACAGTGTAATTACAAAAGTATTCAGACATCCCAAGTCTGCCGGAAGTTGCGGGAGTATCCCTGAAATGCATAGACACTCCAGGATGCCCGCAAAGGAATGATAATCTCCCGGAAATCGCGCGTCTCCGGCCCGGTCCTTAAATATGTTGCACACCCCTCTCTCCACTGCATCCCTACTAGCTCTTCAGGTACGTCGCGCGCAACTCACCCCCACCGATCTTAAAGTATGTCTCGCACGCACACGTCCCCCTTCATAGATACGTCGCTCACAACTCAAACCCCCCCGCCCCCCGCCACGGCTCTTCGAGCACCCACTAATCCGCTACCTCCCACAAATCAACTCTGTATCCCCCGGAAATTTACTTTTTCCAACTTGGGATGTCTGAGTATTAATTACCGGAATTAATTACAAATTTGTTTTAATTACAGGTATTTAGTCAATCATAAGTTCAATTTAAAAATATGTGTTTGCAAAACAAATACATTGTAACAAGTTATAAAATTTCGGTATAAGTACGTATTAGCCAAGTCCCTTAAAGGAAGGTCATTTCCCTGAATGGGAAAACATCAAATTGACCCTTCACTAAGCGCTGCCCTGCTTAGTTTTTGTTGTTAGGCCTGTCAAGCTTTCATGCCTGGTATGTCTATTGCAATATAAAATAAGAACCATTGTTTTTCTTGTGAAATTCCCAATATGTTTGATGTGTCATGACCCTCTTCCTATTAAAAAATACTGAAGTTGGATCCAAGATGGCTGACTTCAAAATGGCCACCGTGGTCACCACCCATCTTGAAACATTTGTCCCCTCACCTATACTAATGGGCCACAAACATGATGTTAATATCACCAACCATTCCCATTTTATTAATGTGTAATCATATAAATGGCCCACGCTTGTACAGTAGTTTAGAAATCTTTACCAATGACCAATTTTCCAGTATTGCATGTTTTAATAAAAACAATTTCTGATATTACCTTGGTCAAAAATGCCTGTAACCAACCAAGCAGGGTCACTGAAAGAAACGTCATTTTCTACTTGCAATTTATAAGCATGTTTAACCCAACAGAGCCACGTGCAGCTGAATATTTCAAAGCAGTGGAAAAAAGGTAAGCTATATAATCTGTACAAGACTATAGAGACAGTACCATGGCTGCAGAAATAACGCCTTGAACTGTAAAAGTTGTCCAGAAATACTGTAAACTGCCAAAATAGAGCGCTTTAATCATCAAAATCATCATCATCAATGCATTTTCAGCTTGCATCACCAGCACTAACCAGACAGAATCAAAATGTACAAACATTACTAAATGATTGTGTTAATATCCCAATTCACTCACCCTCTGGGTCGAGCTGAGAGGTACTTTGACTCTTCTTCCCCAGTCCCACCATGGCAGCCATCTTGGCTCCAAAACTGGAGCGCCTCTTCTTGTCATCATCATCGTCGTCGTTCCTGCCCAGCGAACACATGTCTCCACCCACACTGGAGCTCTTGGTGATGTTGGAGCCGGGGGTCGCCGTCTGAGCCCTGTGTTTCATTTTAGATGTAAACTCACTGTCAGCCATGTCACAGAAAGAAAAAAAGAAGTGGAGGACAGGGACAGGAAGAGAGAGAGGAAAGGACAGGCTTTAGGAGCTACGGGATTTAGGAGCAAAGGTGAAGGACAGTCACACTGGCACAACATCACCGGGATGGGACATCTACTGGAGAGAGCTTCTAGCATCTTTAGCTGTGTCCAAAACCAGTCACTCATTCACTAATATGTAAGTAATTAAATATAGGCAATTGTTATCACAGGTTGTTCAATGGCTGTCTGGAATAAAACATTCTAATTGGACAGTCTCAAAACTCCAATGTACACTACCTGACAAAAATCTTGTCAACTTTCCAAGTTTTAGGAACAATAAATAATAACTCGACTTCTAGTTGATTATTTGGTATCAGATGTGGCTTAAATGAAAGACAAAGACCTCTAAATTATGCTTATTTTACAAAAACATGCCTTGATTTTTAATTAAGACATTAAGGTCTGACTTGCTTGGATGAAAGTTTTGTCACTTAGCAGAAATAATGCACAGTATAAAATATAAAGTTATGGTGCAGTGGTAAAAGAATTAATATAGTTTATATGCCTCCCATGAGATTGGACAACTGCATCTACATCTCTGCAATGACTCTAATAACTTATTAATAAAGTCATCTGGAATGGCAAAGAAAGAGTTTATCAAGATTCTTTGGATTCATCTTCAATGCCTCCTCATTCATCTTACCCCAAACATGCTCAATAATGTTCATTCTGGTGACTGGGATGGCCATTCATGGAGCACCTTTACTTCTTTGTTTTCAGGAACTTTAATGTGGAGGCTGAAGTATGAGAAGGAGCACTATCCTGCTGAAGAGTTTGCCCTCTAAAATGGTTTGTAATGTAAAGGGCATCACAAATGTCTTGATACCTCAGGCTGTCGATGTTGACATCTCTGCAGATCTCTCGCACACCCCCATATTAGATGTAACCCCAAACCATGATTTTTCCTTCACCAAACTTGACAGATTTCTGTTAGAATCTTGGGTCCATGCGGGTTCCAATCGGTCTTCTGCAGTATTTGTGACTATTAAGATCATGATGAATCAAGATGATTCATCAAAAATATCTACCTCCAGACACTTTTCACTTTAGACGTCAAGTTATTATTTGTTGCTCTAACAACTGGGAGTGACGACAAGAGTTTTGTCAGGTAGTGTATGTTATTTAGAGATAAATTACCTCTGAAACTAATACCACAGGAGGATCTTCTGGGTACTTTTTTTTCATGTCCATAATAATGTTTGTTTGTCTTGCTGCTGTTTTTTAATGTTTGGCGCCATATGAATAATTGCTAAATAAAGTGTAGGTTAGTGTATACTCCATTCAGTCATTTTCATTTCAGTCAACCTTGCCATTAATAAAGGACTAATAAACTATCATGCCTCAGAACAATGTTTTGCATCTATTTTGTGTGTGTGTGTGTGTGTGTTTGTGGGAAGTACTAGCCATGTAAAAATTGGGATAAAATACATCTAGGCATTTTTTTAATTAAGCCCTTCAGACTTATACAACATCTATATTTCATCTATATTTTAAAAAAATGTTTAATCTAGCATAGCTTGCAGAAAGGTCACCTACAGTATGTAAAAAGATTGCATTATGAAGTATTCCTCCACAAAGGCACAGTTTGCGGTAGCTTATATAATGGCCTATTTAGGTGGCATGATACAAGCTCTGGAGTCAAACAAGGAGAAAATAATGAGCCGGTGACTCATCAAACACAATCTTTCTCTGCTGCTGAGAAAATGTGAGCAGATGTCTTTAGGCTACAAGCATGGGATTGATTCAGTGAGCCAGTGACCTGTCTGACTAATAGAAACGAGAGGCTACTTTCTGTGAATGCCAAGTTTTTAGGTTAAATTCTTTCATGCTGTGTAAGGAGGTTTGCATCCTTTAGACGAAAACACTATCGAAGATTTACAGCTCTGTTAACACAGAGTCTAAACATTTCTACAGCTGTGACGAAGAGGATGAAGCGGTTTCTAAGGCAACTGTCTCTTCAACCCTCGGTTTAGCTCTGAATTTTAAAGTCTTCATCGGGCAGGATCATTTGACATTAACTGCTGTAACACTAAACAGACTGACTCAATTGTACAGTACGTGCTATTTATTATTTTTAAATTTGCCTCTGCCACTTAAATCTGCTTCATATGTGGATATCAACAGGCTTATGAGATCCTATTATGGAATCTGTCACAGAGCTATCAGAATCTTCTTAGAATATCTCAAACAAGCTATATTCTATTCCTGAAATACCGTACGTGGATAGTTTTTGTGCCAAAGGAGATATTTTAATACAATTTCCACTTAATATATAGCATCTCTTTGAGCTTGTTAAAGTTAGCTTTTTTTTACAACTGTTGCAAACTTTATTCATTCATTCATTTTCATTTCGGCTTAGTCCCTTTATTAATCTGGGGTCTCCACAGCGGAATGAACTGCCAACTCTTCCAGCGCATGTTTCACGCGGTAGATGCCATTCCAGCTGTAACCCATCATGGGAAATGTTTATACAAACTCATTCACACACATACACTTTGGACAATTTAGCCTTGCAAACTTTATAAAAATGATTTTAAAAAATCCTCTAAAAGTTAAAGAGACAAAAAATCAATACAGTAAAGTTCTTTCATCATTTATTCACCCTTGACTTGTTTCAAAACAGTTCATTTTGTTATTCCGTTGAACACAACAGATAATATACACTGAAGAATGTTGGAAACCTGCGACCATTGACTTCCATGATATTTGTTTTGCCTTTTATGGATGATATGGTTACAGGTTTTTAACATTCTTCAAAATATCTTCTTTTGTGTCCAACAGAATTGTAAAAATCCAAATGGTTTGGAACAAGTCAAGGGTGAATAATTTATAACAGAATTTTCATTCATCTCGTTAAGATCAGACTGCAATATTAGGAAACAAATATTGGCTTTATCTAATACAGAGCTGTGTGAGCTTCACAAAGTCTGAAAGAATACAAAATTTGACACATTTTGCTTTTTACTAATTCTTATTGTGTCTTAGAATGTAAACATCACAGCTAATTTTGTCGTCTTTCTGGACTAGATCGATCGATTTGAGTTTCATGTGATTTGACTTCACATGATGTTTATTTTTATATAAATACAGTTTTAATGTCTAATGGCATAACCATTCATTTATTTAAGGCTGGGTGGCAGTTTAGGGCAGTAAATTCTTCATGGCCTACTGTTCAAAAGTGTGGAGCCTTTTTTATTAATAATGTATTATTCAAAATAAATCATTGATAACAACAGGAAAGTTTCCAGAGAAATAAGTCAACATATTAAAATTATTTATAAAGAATCATTTGACACTGAAGAGTAAAACCTACACTACCTGACAAAAGCCTTGTCGTCAATCCCAATTAAAAGAGCAACTAATAATAACTTGACATCTAGTTGATTATTTGGAAAAGTGGCAGAAGGTAGATTTTTTGATTAATCATCTGTTGAACTGCATCCCAATCATCACAAATATTGGAACCCACATGGACCCATGATTCTTACAGAAATCAGTCAAGTGTGGTGAGGAAAAAAAATCATGGTTTGGTGTTATGTTGAGTATGGGGAGTGCGAGAGTTTTGCAGAGTGGATGGCAACATCAACAACTTGAGGTGTCAAGACATTTGTGCTGCCTATTGCATTACAAACCAAAGCATAGGGCAAATTCTTCACTAGGACAGTGCTCCTTTTGATGCTACAGTTTTCACATCAAAGTTCCTGAAAGCAAAGAAGGTCAAGGTGCTCCAGGATTGGCCAGCCCAGTCACCTGATATGAACATTGCATTTCTGGGGTAAAATGAAGGAGGAGGCATTGAACATGTATAATAAAATCTTGATGAACTCTGGGAGTCCTGCAATCATGCTTTCTCTGCCATTCCAGATTAATATTAATAGGTTATTAGCATCATTGCAGGAATGTATGGATGCGGTCCTCCTAGCTCATGGGAGTCAAAGACATTAATTCTTTTTCCACTGCCCCATGACCTTATAACTAGAGGCCTTTGCCTTTCATATAAGCCACTAGTGATACCAAATAATCAACTAGAAGTAATTATTTGTTGTTCCTAAAATTAGGAAAGGCCAAAAGACTTTTCTCAGGTTATGTACTTTAGAAAATTTCAGTTTTACCATCAGTAAATAGATTAAATATATATTTTATTAGAAAACCTTGTAATGCTAATTTTACAGCATCATTTTTGCTGTATATTTAAAATTAATGAATGAATTAATGAATGAATTAATGTATAAATAAATAAATAAATAAATAAATAAATAAATAAATAAATAAATAAATAAATAAATAAATAAATAAATACTGGATTAGATATAAATTATTGCAGGGTTACAGTATCATTGTGCAACACTGTTTTTCAGTATTCGACCATATTATCGTATGACCTGATAAAAGAATGTGTATTGAGGATAATTTTCTCAGACAAAACAAACGGAAGTGGTGGGTGGCAGAAGGACTTGGTCATCTCTCTTCACATGACAAAGAAGGAGTAAGGCTAATTGGTTCTTTAATGAACCACCTCCAGCTCTTTACAGGTTTTTGTGGAAACTCTACAAAGATAAAGAACGTTTTCGCTTCTGCTGTTTGGGCCAAATCTAATAATTGTGCATTAAAGCACAATAAACTGACAGGAAATTACCTTTCCTGACTACAACAGACAGCCTTTGACTCCATGAATGAGATTGTCTCTCATTAACCCGTTATGAATGACCATTGTACTGTATTGTCAAGCAGAAAGAGGATTAAAGGATTTTCAAGAGTGCTGTCGCTGCTTTGACTGACTAATAAAAATGCAGTCTACGATGCTCAACATCTGTACGAGACCATAGAACTCTGGTTATGTAAGAATTCACGCTACTGCAGTTGCTAATTGGTGAAATATTCAGCGAATATCATTAAAATTCTACTTTATCTGCTGTAGCATTTTAATGATCACAAACACTTCATCTATATTCAATTAGTGACCCACAAATGGTACAGAAATGTCTTGAAGTGTAAATCTCAGGAAATGCTTGAGAACATAAGGGTGTTTTTTCTTGTTTTTTGCTCTAATTGGGAAGAAGACGGCAGCTGTTCCTGCGACACTCTCCAGGGGTTACAGATGACACTGGTATTATGTAAGACACAAAATCTTTCGAGACAATATGACAAATTTTAGGGCAGTGGTGAGAAGGGTTATCAAGAACTAGCAACACAAAACTGAATGACAAGTTATGTACACTGAAAAATGTTAAAGAAGTGCATCAACTATTTTAAAGGCAATTTATATATATATATATATATATATATATATATATATATATATATATATATATATATATATATATATATATATATATATACTGTAAAAAAATCTTTTAATGTTTCCATCTTTTGTGATTTTCAACTATTTTCTGCTTATTTACAGTTGTGAATTGCATAATGGGATGTTGATCTCTACTCTGTCAACTTTTGATGTTGGAAATTCAACTCTACCTTTTAATAAAATGACCTTTATTGACCTTTTTTGTTGTTTTGAAATAATAGATTATAGTTATAGATATAGTTTTCTCCAGGTGCTCCGGTTTCCCTCACAGTCCAAATACATGCGGTACAGCTGAAGTGAATAAATTAAACTGGCCTTGGTGTATGTGTGTGAATGTGAGAGCGTATGGGTGTTTCCTGATGTTGGGTTGCAGCTGGAAGCACATCCGCTGCTTAAAACATATGCTGGAAAAGTTGGCGGTTCATTCAGCTGTGGTGACCCTTGATGAATAAAGGCACTAAGCCAAAGGAAAATGAATGAATGAATATAGAGAATCAAGTCTGTAAAGTAAGAGACAATGTACTGGCAGTTTTTTACCAGGTTTTTGTACCATAATTTTTAACACCAACCCCGACAATATACCACTATTTACTACTAAAACTGTAAATAAAAGTCACATTCTCAAACTTTTCAACGTTAAAAGTTGTTGCAAGAAAGATAATAATTCAACAATCCCATAATCAATTCAAAAGTATAAATAATCATAAATCAAGGGGGGTAAAAAAATCATAAATCAAGAGAGTTTAAGCAGCGCCAGTTGCTTTTGCTTTAACCAGTCTTTAAACGGATTATTTATGGATTTATGGATATATATTATTTAACAGATTATTTTACCTGCTTTCTTTTACATTAATATGGTTTAATTATCTTGTTTTTTTTACAATAATATTGCTTTAATGGGACATTAACTCTCCATTTATGTGTAGTTAACAGGTGATCTGGGACCTTTAGCCAGGACATGTGACAGTGCATATGTTTTGTTGAATAAAAAGTATAGTATTCAGCTGTATTTTGCTAGTTTTAACACATTTAAAATTTGTGGCTAAGAAATAATTAACTGTTTAAGTATGGTGTGGTCAGAGATAAATTTTATAAATCCATCATTTTGGGCTCTGAAAATTATGTGAAATTAAAACTAATTGTAACATATGAAACCCTGACCCATTTGCTCATGATTATTGAGCAAGCTCATACACAACACACAAAAAGTGAAATGAATGAAGAGGCATGTAGAGATAACGCAAACTCTACATCAAGTAATTTTAGCATATCAAAGTCATATTTATGTGTATAAAATATATCTTCCCAACAATAAAATTGTGGCTAGTGAAAATGTCGAGTGGCTAGTACTGTTGGAAAACTACTAGCCACAGTGGCTGGTGATCAAAAAAGTTGTGTCAAGCCCTGATTGTAATTATTATGACACGCCTAATTTTCCATATAATAAATGTAGCTAATTGAACTTAAGAACAAAAAATAAAATAAAATAATAATAATATTATTATAATAATACAATAATATATATAATAATAAACACAATATATATATATATATATATATATATATATATATATATATATATATATATATATATATATATATATATATATATATATATATATATATATAGGCTTTATCATTGTATTAGTTAATTTTAGTTAATTGCTTTGTGAATTTATCTGTCAAACCAAAATAATAATAATTATATCGGATATAATATTTATATCGGATAGGTTCTGGCAACCACAGCTCCATTTTTTAAGGGATTGATCACCTAAAAAGGAACATTTACTAACTATTTATTCATCAACAAATGTTCTAATCTTTATAAATCTTCTTTATTTTGTTGAAAACTAACTATACTGTATATTAAAGAAAGCTGAAAACATGTAACAATTTACATTCAATGTAAGAAAAACAACTAAAATAAAAGTCAATAGTTACATATTTCCAGCTTTCTTAAAAATATCGTCTTCATGTTCAAGAAAAGAATAAGTCAGGTTTGCGATGAATAAAGAGTGAGTAACATTGTCAATTTTAAGCACTGTGACTATGGAAGAACATAAACTTACAACTATAAACATTTCCATTTTAAGCGTTTTCTTGCCTCTATTTACAGTAGTTCGATTTAGTGACACAGTGACAGGGAACATTAGCTATGGACAATAGCTAGATGACACTAAGTTGGTAGGGATCAACTTATTAACACTAGTTGTAGGATAATTGGCCAGTTGTATAGGACTATTTTCCTCTAACCTCTCAGGTTCCTCCTCTTCCTCCTCCTCCTCTGGATGCTCAATAGACCTGCCTCCCTCCCCTTCAAGCCCCGCCCTCTGTACACTGGCTGTAGATGCCTCAACCAGCTCTTCCACAACAACAGTGCCCTCTTCTCCCTGACTCTGAAGTGCCTCTCCACGACTGATAAACATATACACACACACACACACACACACATAGACGGACACACAGACACATAAACAATGCCGTGACACCAAGAAAGGAAGCATGCAAGAAAAAGACAAAAAAAAGACAGCCATGAGCCTGACAGACATGCAGATGATGTAAATAAAATATTCTGATGACAAAATAATAGTATAAAACTGTGAAGTCAAACAATGGCAATAAAGATTAAACAGTGATGCCATCTCAATTTGACAAAAACAGTCAAAACTTGTCCGTTTCATACTTCATCACCAAATTTGTAAATTCATATATTCATATATTTGATTGAGCAGAGATTTATAAAAAGTGTCAAATCTTTTGAATTGATAAAAATAAAATCTTAGTTATATTTATAATTCTGAAGGTTCATGTGATACTGGAGATGGATTAACCACAATGTGATATTTTGAACTTTAGTTGATGTGTAATGTATTTGATGTGTGATGTCGATTCGGCTAAAAAAAAAACTCTTCAAAGAAGGAGCAGCTACAATCATAATAGACAAAGCTATGGATTGTGAGCCACAACCTGTAAGTATTTTTATTTGTTAAAATTGATCAATTACATGCACAGTTTCTAACTTTTACGCTATGTTGTAGTAAGGACATAAACAAGGATGTAAACACCGCTTTGGCACCGCTTACAAATTATCTACTGTATTTATCCGTCAAACCACTGTAAACACCCATAACCTTTACCAGTGTCTCTCTATGCAGCTGCTTTCCCCGTGCTCTACATCTTAAATAACAAACTTGCAAAAGATATGTGAATGTTTCATATTACTTACATATGCTTATAACCTGAATATATGTGAAAGACACTTGTAAGATTTTATTTTCGAGAGCTGGCGTGAGGTTCATCTGTGTCCTCTGTCTGATTCAAGCACAAACTGATACGGCTAACAGCTACTCTGACTTGCAGTATTTACAAAATCGCGTGCTTGAAGGGGTGTGATGCTTTTCCTTGAGACGTGGAGCTGATCCGCTAATCACAGATCATTTGGTTAGCTGACCAATCAGAGCCTCTTGATGGCAGCTTTTCAGAGAAACTACGAAATATAACAGTCGTTTTCATGTTTGCTGAGCTGTATATAATCAAAGTAAGATACATGAACAAATACCGTGATTTTCAACAAATGAAGTATGAGCACACATTGCTCTGCATCTTATAAACACAACAAAGCCTTAAAAGTACACTCTAGACCAGGGGTGTCAAACGTACGGCCGGATCAGGCCCGAAAACAGGTTAAATGCAGCCCGCTACATGATTCTGTAAAAATAAAAACAAGCTGCAATTTTTCAATAAAAGAAGCTGCTGTTCCAATTGTGTCCACTGGATGGCACAACTGCAAATAGTTAATTTCATCCGATAAAGCAGGGATTCTCAACTGGTGAGCCGTGGCCCACTAGTGGGCCTCAGGCAGCGATCCTGCAGGTGGGCCGCGAGAAGTAATGCACTTTCTTCTGTTCTGTGATGGATTACTTCAAACTCATGATTGCGTCTGCAACTAGTAGGCAACATGCAAGTCTGTTTATTCGCAAACTATGTGTGAATTGAAAGTGAAAGTCTCTCTTTGTGTATTTTTGTGTGAACTATTTAATATATCTGTACAGTTGTACAAATTAATGTCCTGTAAGTGTTTTAGAACGGACGCATGCCCATACAGGAGGATCTAGCGAGGCTTAATGGTGTTTCTGCTATAAATAAACTGGCCTATGAGTTTCAGACACATTCTAGCAGAGCTGTTCACTGTTCCTGTCAGCAATCTCCTAATAATATCCAGCTGCAAACTCAACCATTATCAGATTGATGGGTTTTAACAGATTTAGGGTGTTTTACTGTATTTTACATGGGTCTGTATATTTTTGAAGTAGATATTTAATAGTAAATACTCAATCAGTTCAGTTTAAAGCAGAAGCTGGTACCTTGCAATCTCCCTTTTGACCTTTGGTTCTTTTTGAATTTGTGTATGTTAAAAAAATAAATAAATAAATAAATAAAATAAATAAATATATATATATATATATATATATATATATATATATATATATATATATATATATACATATATATATATATATATATATATATATATATATATATATATAGTTTTAAAATATAATATATATTATTTAGTTTTAATTTAATATATAATTCAATTTAAATAAAATTACATATATTTTTTATAAAATATTAATAGAAAATAATAGAAGACACAACAAATTAATTATGTATATACTGTATTTGATCAAATAATTCCTGCCTGAATAAACATAAACGTCTTCTTTCAAAAACATTTGTAATATTTTTGCACATTTTACACGCTTAATTTACCAATCGCTAAAACAGTCGTCTATATATATTGCATAACAGTAATTAGAATTTGTTTGAAAAATAAAAGTTACCCTTTTGATGCTGGGATGAAATATGAATTGGGACATTTTTTTATGAAATTCACTTGTACAAAGTCATGTGATGTCATCTCAGTCATTGGCCACTCTCAGCAAGTTCAGAGGTTTGGTTCATATACAAGGCAAGCAGAGCCAAACCTGAACTCAGCAGAAGTGCAGTGGGTTTGACCAGACTGAAGAGACATCCACATGAGAGCTCAGAGACTTTAGTGTGTTTACCTGATCTTGCGGCTCGCTCGCACTCTTTCTGACTGGACAGACATGTAGCTCGTGCTGCTAAGACGAGACGCACTCGACATAGCGGACACGTCGCTTACATCACTGTCCGATGACCTCATGGAGAGGCTGTCCATCCCACGCTGTGAAACAAAAAATAAAGGATTATTGTTATATTCAAAACAAATTTACTCCAAGTTGCAGGCTTGCTTCACAGATAAGCTATGGGGTCAAATTCTGAGATTGTGTCACCATTGGGCTGTCTTAATTGTGTATCTATTAGCCAAGTGTACAAACTAAATCTATGAATTTAAAATATGCCTAGTGGAAACACAATTTTCAGTAAAGTTTTTTAAAATATCAGCAGTTTTCAACTCCATCAGCAATCTAGGGTGCTTTGAGATATTTTACTGACTTGCATTATTTACAAATGATACGATGGAAGCCTCATATTTCAGGCAAAATAATTAATCTGTCCTTACTGTAGAACATGTACAGTTATTAAAAAAGATGTTTAGGCAGGCAGCTCAGAAGACTCAATAGATGATAGCATTGTTTGATTGCATTTACACAACAATGATGTAGCCAAAACTCAAAGAGTTTTTATGAGTTCAACAAAGTTTAAAGTTCAATGAGTAGTTGTAGTGTGTGTGTGTCTGGTGTTTTCCTTTCTCTCTCTCTTGCTCTTTCTCTCTCATTTTCAATTATTCGCAGATGCAGTGGATTACGGCAGATCACGATTGGTGCTTGGATTGGTGGTGGCCATATTTAAAACACAGGAGAACATTGATTCCTCAGCTCCCCACCATCTCTCTCTCTCTCTCTCTCTCTCTCTCTCTCTCTCTCTCTCTCTCTCTCTCTCTCTCTCTCTCTCTCTCTCTATATATATATATATATATATATATATATATATATATATATATATATATATATATATATATATATATATATATCGATTCCTCTCTTATTATTGTTTGTGGCTTAACCCCTCCCGATGTCATTTAGCTCTATATTTTCTGTAAATAAATATTTATTTTCTTGCTAATTCTCAGTGGTTTGGTTTATATTTTGGGGAGAGGGAGCACGTTGGCTCCAGCGACTATAAGCCTTGTTATCTTGTTACGTCTTGGTTAAACTTCTTTTGATTAAGGATTTTAAACAGCACCTGTAGGGAAGTTAAGAAATGCTGTCAGTGGATCAGCGCTTGTGTCTATGTATAATTTGTCTCCATTTTGTTAGTACTGAGATACAGTATAAATCAACACTTTGCTGATAGATTGTTGTCAAACACTGCAACAACACTACTATCACGTACTTTGCCTTTGTTGTCTATGTCTTTTTTTTTTTGCACTTTGTTTTGAAAACTGAAATCTTTTTATTAGTTTTTCACACAGATCAGGCTAAAATTGACAAATTTGCTGTAATACATGCCAAGGCGTTGGATGGCAACATTTCTTTGTAAAGGGACACTGTGTAAACAATCATTGTCAGGATAACAACAGGTTAACCTTAGGATAACATGATTGTGTGTACACAGACACACTGGGCTCTATTTTGATGATTCATGCTCAAAGTGCAGGGTGCAAACACATAAAGGGCGTGTCAGAATCCAGTTTTGCTATTTTAAGGACAAAAAAATAAGCTTTGCGCTGTGGCGCATGGTCTAACAGGGTTGAGCTTATTTTCTTAATGAGTTATAGGTGTGTTTTGAGAACAAACCAATCAGAGTCTCACCTCCCATTCCCTTTAAAAGTCAGTTGCGCCGCACCATAGCGCATTTGCTATTTAAATGGCGGACTTTGTAAGTGTAAAAACTGAACACTTCACTAGAGAGAAAACAGTTAAACAGAGCTTCTACAGCACAAGAATGAGAGATGAGCCTCCTCATTGTCTACTTTCTCTTTTACTCTCGTGTATAGGGAAACGTGTTGTACGCACAGACATCTATTAGCCTATACATAATTAATTTAGTTTGTTAAGCGCAAAGATTTGTTTCTACACTATTTCTAAATTCTGTTCTAATTTCAAGCAAACAAATAAATGAACAACATTAACGAAGTGTGGTCAAAAAACTAGAGTTATATCCTAATACACATGCTATGCCCCATATGGTCCAAAACCTGACAGGTGGGCAAATCTAAGTTTGTTTTTAATAAAACAAATATAAATATGCATATCCTAAAAAATATTAACATTATACAAAAGCAAGTTGTTATGAATAAACTGAAAAAGCCCCCTAAGATGAAGAAGGCAGGAAAGTATGGTTTTTATAATCATGTAGGCTAGAAACTAATATTTTTTGTAATATTCTAATCCTTTAATTCTTTTTCATTTGTAAACATTATTTGAGTATTGCTGTACACCCTGTGTGTATTAAGCAATGTGTAAGCGAGGCACACAACTAACGCGCTCTGCTCTGAACTATAGACCTGATTTGATCTGTTCTATTGAACAGTCTATTTAAGCTCCTCAAAATAGCATATGACATTGCCATCATCTGGCCTGGATGCACAATACTGCTTTTTAAAGTCTATTTAGTGGATGCATGTAAATGGTCACAATTCCTAAATACCATTTAAATGCTAATATTTTCAAAAACATAAAGGTAAAAAAAATGTTCCGCATAACATAACATAAACAAAAATTAACATAAAAACAGTATAATATGAAATTAATAAAAAACAGCCCAGAGTGCTTCAGCATGACATTCACAGAAGCAATTAACCTTTAAATACATCAGAAAATAAACACAAAACCTGATACACTTTAAATTTGTCACATCACCAGTGATCTAATCCAGGCAGATCCCACAGATCCCATAGAACTACAAATCCGCCATTATACGGACTACAAAATCCAGTCATGCACTGCACACAAACACCGGTTTCTAATCCTGGCTGATTGCTAACACACACTCTTATTGAGTCTTGTTATACTGTTAGTGAACACCACGACGTGGTTTCCTTGCCTTGCCTTCTGTTCTTGAACCTTGCTTTGTTTTTTTATGTTATCTGCTGCCTGCCTCTTTTGACCATCTGCCTGTTTATTGACAATGACTCTGGATTGCCCGTATACGTCTTTTTGCTCCTGTGTTGATTGTTGCTTGCCTGACCATTCTCTGCATAATAAACCCTGCATTTAAATCTGCACGTCCTTGGTCCAGCGTCCCCTTTACATTACAAAATTATAAAATCTAATAGCTTCAGAAACAAAAGTAAACCCATATCTATTAGATGAACATCTAAGGCTTTGAATTCTTAAATAGCACTATAAATCATTTATAAATCATCAGTAAATCATCTTAATTATTTAAAGGCAGTGGATTTATTTAGGGTTTTAAGTTAAGTCAACAAACTGCTTTGGGAAATTAAGAGTTTACTCAAAAAAACAAATAGATTTTTACAATGAGGTCAATACTTTAAAATATACATTCAAAGGATGAAAGTCATCTCTGTCATTCTTTAGATTTTTCATAGCATTTGCTGCTCATAGAACTCTATTATACTCTAAAATTTTGGCACAAGTCACAATCTTTAGAGTAAATGTGCCCTATTTTGCCTAAAAAAAGTCACAAATGCCATATTCTAGACCACACACACACCCCCAACTGATTAAAAAGTGGGAATTACATAACTTGCATTATTTATCAAAAGAATTGAGAGGACCAACCAATGTGCTCGAGGTAAGCCTAGTGACATATGCATGAATTATGGTAAATAGAGTACACGTGCCTCTGCAGGAGACAGGAAGAAGACCGTCTGAAGACAGATCTGTTATATAACTACAGATGTTCTCCAATAGTAAACTAAACACCTGTCCTGACAGTATATTTCAGAAACATGGGTTTGACAGGTACTTGACACTTTATGTAACCATGAGGAACTGCTTGTGAGTGCTTAAAACAGTGTCTATGTGACAGCCTATATATTGTCATAAGCAGGTATAACAAACTAAAGCAACAAACAGTAAATCCGTAATGTTAATAAGAGCGTTTTTGTTTTTATTAACTTTATCCAAAACAACAAGCGATTAGATACTGGCCATGTACACACCACAGCAAAATTTGGCTGTCAGCTAATATTTTAGTGCTAAATCAGGTTCGACACTGTTTTGTGTTCACTGAGTTTGGGAGTAGAAACTGCTATAGACCATTTTGAGGCATGTAAACAAAAACAATAATCCCAATGGATGCCCTGTTTTACATTTTTCAGAGAATCCAAAAAGAACTACATATTGATAAATAATGTTGAGATAGCTGTTTTAACATTAAGTTATGATTGAATTGCCTCTTGTTACAGTTATGAAATAGTTTGGTAGCGACCAGGAAATGTTCAAGGGCCAATGACATGACCACATTGAAGTGGTCTAAAACTTTGGATGAATTAATAAAAAAATGCAAGCAAACGCATTAAATATGCACTCTGTATGAAACCAAACAGAACATCTAGTTATTAAAAATGTACTTAAACATATATCAAAGTTGTCTTTCTTTAGTAGGAACATTACAGACAAAAGTTAAGTCTTCAAAGTGCTGCCAAAGCTTGCCCTCACAATCAGCATAAAAGAACAAGCATCAATAAATCTAAATTGTTTTATAAAAAACATAAGACCCATGCAAATATTTTGCACCTGCCTACTTTAATAAATCCACAAACTTTTTAATAAATGTTGCTTATCATTAGAGGACATGGCAACACTTTAAGTAGTAGGCCTCCGTCGGTCAGTGTTGACCATGGATGACGTATCCTAGCTCTTATCTTGAGGCATGACTGATTGTCTGAGACAGTGTCGTTGGTGGTAGTTTAAATAATGGTAGTTTAAATAAAATTACTGACATTATGAGTCCTTGGACGCTATTAAATTAAATTAAATTTGATTTGCTTCGATTCATTTAAATCCAAATTATTTCAATTCAACTCAATTCAATTCAGTTCAGTTAAATTTTATAAGGGCTGGCCGATATTAAAAAAATCTCATATCAAAATATAAGTCATCGCATATCCTGATAGCAATATATATTACAATATAGTACCATTTCTGTACATTCAATCCATATATATATATATATATATATATATATATATATATATATATATATATATATATATATATATATATATATATATATATATATATTAATAAATAAATAAATAAATAAATAAATAAAAATAACAATGAATAAAGGAAACATACCTTCGATGGATCCTTCAACGTGCCTGTGGAAAGACAAACGGGGTTAGACATATTGAAACAAATCATAATCAAGTTGAGTATGTGAATTTGTACAAAAACACATTCAACAAACTTCAAAGCGACATACAGCGAACATCAGACAAATTACATACAGTAGACAGCATTAAAGTTGAATTGTCATATTCTCATTTTGTTCAGAAAAAAAAAAGTGTATTAACCATACAATGAACGATCACTTCTGTGGCTAAAGGAAATCACATGACCAAATTCAGACCCAAATAAACAGCAAGAAAACGTGACAAAATTAACCAGCTAAATCAAAACACTGTTTTATATACACCTGACCTGCCATCAAAATATGTGATAAAGAAAAGCAGATTATGTTTGTCATTTTAAACTTATCTAATACACTTGCATGTACTGATCTCAAAAATAACATGGGCAGAGCCATGAAAAAGAATTCTGATTTCTAAGTCTCTAAAGGATTGAACAAAAATGAAATTCTAAGTTTATCATGTACGGTATATTCAATCATGTTCAGCAACCAAACAACAAGGAACACAAACATGTTACACATATTATTAAGACATGATTTAATCACTATTGCCTCAACTGACTCAACGCACTACTATCTTTCTGAATTGCACACATAAAAAATTCAACATTAATGCAAATCTATCTAAAAGATAATACATTATATCCTATTGCTGTCAACTGCTCTTAATGACATTTAAAAAAAAACTCTTCATACAATACAGTTCAAAGGTTTGAGGTCAGTAAAATGGTTTAATGCCTTTGAAATCTTTATGTTCATCAATATTGAAATTGTTTGCTGAAAAATGAAATAAAAACACTTTTATTCTGAACTATGACAAATTGAAATAACCAAAGCTGAATATTTCAGCATGGTTATTTCAGTCTTCAGTCACATAATATTTCATAAATCATCCTAATACTGTATGTCAGTTTGCTGCTTAAGAAACATTTATTTTATTATGATCATGAATACTGGAGTGGAAACATTTATCAATTATTACCCACCTCAAATTTTTGGAATAATTATGTAGTTACGAAACATTAAAGATCCAGTGAAGTACTTTGAAATGTGCAATCTTTTATTCAATGTTTGATAGTCTCAACTGAAACATGAAGCCAGGGTGGGACCTACTATAGCTCATCCCACTATAAAAAAAAAACAACCAAAATCCAGTCATGAAAATTAACATTGAATGTTCAGAAGATTTGTTTAGAAACTAATAGTAATATTAGTTAATAGTATCGTTGATCTATTTAGGCAGAAGTGACAGCTTTGGAAGAAGTTTATATCTAAAGAATTGTCATATATATATATATATATATATATATATATATATATATATATATATATATATACAGCGCAAACTTTTCTGTAATCGTAAAAGTGCTGTGCATTATTTGTTTAACCCTTTAAGGTGAGCTGCTGACTGGCTGACTGACAGGTGTGTGATACGTGAGGCCAGAAAATACGACATATAGGCGTTTCACTTTACTTCAGGACGCATTAATACCGCTCTGTAGGTCTATTGGAGACATTCATAAATATTCCTAGCAAATCTAATAAATGTTGGAGACATACTTGTTACATAAACGAACAATAAATTGCACTTCAGCAGTGTTTATTAGAGATTGCACAAGAAGATCTACGCTTGAGCAGCGTATATTTGAGGGGGCGTGCAAGCAAAAAGATTTGCATATATATATATATATATATATATATAAGATTTTATATATATAGTTTTTTGTGAGATTTGTTGTGAGATACATTAAAGTCTTCATGGGTAATTAAAACATCATTCTTTTTTTAACACAATGGAGATCAATAACGAATACAAAGCTGCCTCTGCCGATGACTTCAGCATGGTCTTCTAACCATCAGTCAGTGTATTTTTTTTTATTTTCATTTACAACCTGTAATTGAAGCATTTGATTTCAGTTTGATTTTTGTAGCTCAACAATAAAACAAAACCTTCTAAGATGGGATGGCGAGGCAAATTAAAATTTACCAGGGAAAGCTTTGGCCCGCAGGGCCTAGTCTGGTCATCTCTGCTTAAGATAAGACTTCTGATACTCTTAAAACAATTTTAATTTCATGGTACCTATTAACAACACTCTTTAACCCCTTTCTCAATACTACCAAACCACCCAGCAAGCATTTTTAATTTTTAAGAGATGTCTAATAGACGTCTAAATATAATCATCTTTGCTAAAACAAGGCTAAATTTGGGCTGTGACTGAAAACTGTAAAACACATGCTGGAGAAGTTGGTGGTTCATTCCGCTGTGGCGACCCCAGATTAATAAAAGGGCTAAGTCAAAAAGAAAATGAATGAATAAAAATCTAATAGATGTCTAAAGAATAGGCCAAACTAGAGTAGTCATCAAATAAACAGAATTGAATGACTTCACATATAAAGTCTGTCTAATCTGTCTATTTCACCACTAGTGTAGTTTTGGACTATTCTTAGATGTCTATTAGATTTTCACTGACAGGCCAAGTTTAGCTTTGTTTTAGCCAATACGACTATATTTAGATGTCTATTAGACGTCTAATTAACACAAAATTGTCTGCTGGGAATTAACCTTGTTTATTCCAACATACTAACACACAGCCAATTTGTTTTGAATGGCTTTACATTAGATTTAAAGTCAGCCAGTTTACAGTACCTGCATCTCCATTCTCTGACACTGTTGACTCTGACATTAATGCTGATGTTTGGATGAAATGAGAGGGAAACAGACAGTTTAAACAGACATGTGACACACAGTGATATGATGGACACGCACACAAGAAGATTTTTAGATGAATTTCAGATTCAGAAACTCATCAGTCATGCTGAATCTTTTTAAAAAAGAATTGAAAGAGGTGAGGATTCCAACACCGCAATAAAACTTCAAAGCATCAAAACAAATGACTAAGTTGTACTAAGCAAAGGTTAAAGAAGAACAAATGTGTCTCAAACACACACTACAAACACAAGCCACCATCTATGATCCCTACAACCCTCACTACTACATGCAACACTACAGTACTGCCTAACACAGCACTATGGCATTGTTGATTTACATTTTAGGTGAATCTTAAATTTAGTCACATTTTAATTATCATAATTGCCTAATTTATAAAGAAAAAAGACAATCACTAAAATTACAACAAAAAATGCTATTAACAGATTTTAAAACTTAACTTTAACACATTTTAGCACAAAAAAAAAAAAAAATTTCATAATATATATTTTTTAATCTAGGTTATTTTCTAAAACATAACTCATAAGTAGAGCCAAATGTAATCTGTGGTCATTTTATGCTATTTCTGCTGAAATTTTTGGAAAAAAATCTGCAGATTTATGTGGAATTATTTTAAGAGTATCCTAACTAAAAACTTAATATAAAAAATAATATCTTATTAACTTTTATTTAATGTTTACACTGCAAATCCATCTACATGTAGATCCTCTTAGTTGGTAAACAAAGCAAGTCTATCATAAAATATATCTGCTAAAAGATAAAAAATATTACTCTATAAACTGTATTGTAAATAAATGAAATGAACACTTTCATGTTAGTCGGTAATATTACTGAAATTAATAAAAAAAATAAATAAATAAATAAATATAAATGTACACACATATATACAAGTAAATTAATAGACTCGATGATGGGCCAAAAATCTGCAGAAATCTGTGGATGTCTACGCGCACAGGTTCCATGTGGGCCTAAGTGATAACTGGTCAGTCACTGAAAAAAGCTATCTCATTACTGAGAGAATGTAAAAAAAAAAAAAAAAGTCAATTTTGAACGTTACCATGCTTTTACAATTTTCAGGCTTTTACTTTTTATTAATTCAGTCATATGTCATATTGAGTTAAAACCTTGTATTTAATTTCTACGAACATATAAGAGGTAATAACTATCTAAGCTGTAATTATTCTATTTGAATGAATAAAAAAAATTATTTAAATCTCATTTTGGTTCAAATGAAAAAACATTTTTTATTTATTTTTAAAGTATACATTAAACTTTTGGGGTCAGTAGGATTTTTAAATGCTTTAAAATAAGCTTATCCTGGTCACCAAGGCAGCATTTATTTAATCAAAAATACAGTACACATTGTGAAATGTTATTGCGCTACAAAATAACTTTTAAATTTATAATTTAATTTAGTAATTTATTACAGTGATTTTAAAGATTTTTTAGCTTCATTACCCCAGTCTTCAGATTCACATGACCCTTCAGAAATCACTCTAACACGAATCATTGTTATTATTATTGTTATCATCATCATCATCATTATCATTATAAATGGTAATAATATTAAAAGCAATAATGACTGGACTAACAACAAGTATAAATAAATATTCAATAAATAAGTATTTAACATTTTTTTTTACATTTAATAAATGCCGCCTTGATGAACAGAATTATTTTATTTAAATTATTAAATAAATATACAATAATAATAAAAACCTGACTGCAAACTTTTGACCGATAGTGTATATTTTCCAGTTCAAAGCGTGTAACAAGGGTTAACATTTTGAAGTAACTATAACTTTCCTAAAATGATATCTCCAGTTTATTTCCCCCTTCAAAACTGAACCATGGTTTAGTTATTCATAAGGTATCAAAATGTCAGACAGATTCTAAATAGATTAGTGTGAACAGTGTGTCTCAGCATTGATATGCGTGTTAATTACTTCATCATGTAAATGAATATTAATGTGGCCTTCTACTTTGAGTTGCCATAGCAATGACAAAAATATAACAGTTTAATTCAATGTTTTCACCTTTGTTCATATGATCAATTATGAATTTGAAATACATCAACACTATTATGATGATCCTATTAATAACCACTTTTTCCATTCATAAGTCCTTGTGATTTCACTAGATGAGAGGCAACCTGATTTAATACACAAAATTAGTCTATAACACTAATCTTGTTAATATTATAAATGAATGGTTTTGATCCAGAAAACGGAAGGGGGTCTATTTAAACAAAGGCCTAACATATTTTCTTCTTAACCTATTTGAAGAGTAGTTCTGTTTTTAGATTTTTTTCCGCATCATATTTAAACTACACTCTTTTACTGCCATTATGCTTGCTGCATATTTTGAACTCTACACGAAGACATCAATACACTTGAATCAATTATTTCTGAATGATTTAATCAACACTTGACAAAAATAAGTACTTGTAGAATGTGAGATTGTAATTCATCTGTGTGTTTTTAGTATACAGTAATTTAGCACTTGAATTGCAATTGTTTTGTTATTGCTTTCTTTATCATTTTGGTAGAAGCCTTAAATAAGCCATTTGGGTTTCTGTCTCTTCCTACACATTGTGGTTTACTATGCTGTTGTATTTTATTTGTGTGTAATCTTGTTTAAATAAATAAATAAATAAATAAAATAGAACAGTTTAAGTCAAAATTTTTAGCCCCCCGTTATTTCCCCCCCAATTTCTGTTTAATGGAGATTTTAAAAAATTCAACACATTTCTAAACATAATAGTTTTAATAACTCATTTCTAATAACTGATTTATTTTATCTTTGTCATGATGACAGTAAATTACATCTGACTACTTCTTTACAGCTTAAAGTGACATTTAAAGGCTTAACTAGGTTTATTAGGTTAACTAGGCAGGTAAGAAATATTAGGTAAGTTATAGTATAGCAACAGTTTGTTCTATAAACTATCCAAAAATACAGTATATAGCTTAAAGGGGCTAATAATTTTGACCTTAAAATGTTTTAAACTGCTTTTTCTAGCCAAAATAAAACAAATAATAAGAAAAGATATTATCAGACATACTGTGAAAATTTCCTTTCTCTGTAAATCAACACTTGGGAAATATATATATATATATATATATATATATATATATATATATATATATATATATATATATATATATATATATATATATATATATATATATATATATATATATATAAATCAAAGGGGGGTGGGGGGTGGGGGCTAATAATTCTGACTTCAACTGTATACTGTTGAAAGAGTGTTTAAAATAGAAATATTATACTTTTTTACATGTAATATATATATTGGAAGAATATACTTGCATTTCCATGACAATTGCAATTAAATATAAAGTAAATATAAAAAAAATATATAATATTAAATGCACTTTCTTCAACTTTAAAGTGGTTTAAGTACCAGACTTTTAAAATACATTTCATTATTATTTATGTTGTCTAATAGCCTTTATGGTCAAACTATCTCTATTAGAACTAGTTTTTCATGTTTGTTTGAAACTTTAAATTTACACATCAAAGATAAAATTATAATCAAGTTCTTCTGAAATAGGACATAAAATAACATTAAATGCAATTATCAGAACTTTTTTTTTTTCTTGGCAATTCAGATGTCTAAACTTTGTATACCAATAAAATGAAGTTTGGTAATATATGTAATTCCAACCAGCAACTATTAAATCAGTCATCGATCATTTTCTGTTTCTCTAATATTTGAATCAGTGCTGACAAGCAAACAAATCCACACTGGTTTATTACCTATTTAAAGCAACACTAAATGCATGCCAATTTTTTAACAGAGCTATAAATTACATAATAAAAGCAGCAAAAGCAAAGAGTCACACAGCAGAAGATCTAAATTCTAGATCCTTTAGAAGTGCACTAGAGTTCATCTACTCTACTAAGAGCTGGTAAAAACCACATGTTGCATCATACCAGGTATTTTCTTCTGCTGATCCTCCCATGTCACTTCTGAAGTTACAACACAAGGAGAAACTGTCAATTCTATTGACTTAGAAGAAACAAACTATTCTTTAGATATGGCACATTTAACATCACAATCAATAAACGTTACCATTATAATGTAAAAATTAAAATAATTAAATAAAAAATACTTTAGAAAAGAATTGTAATTTTTGACCACATGTCGTATGCTTCATGTATATATTTGGAAATAGTTAACAATACATTATATGGGTCAAGATAATCAATCTGTCCTTTTATGCCCAATATCATTAGAATATAAAGTATATGTAAATTTCCTATAGTGTAAATATAAACATTTCAATGTTATATTGCAATGTGCGATGATAAGCACTTCATTTAGAAATTTTAAAGGTATTGTTCAGAATATTTAAATTATTTTAGGATTTCAGACTGCAAATTTCAAGTAGTTATATCTCAGCCAAAGATTTTCTTATCCTAACAAAGTATACATCAATGGAAATCTTATTTAATCCAGATGATGTATAAATATAAATAAAAAATAGATAAAAATAAAATAAATAAATAACAACAAAAATATATGACTGCTTTTGTGGTCCAGGATCATAATTATTTCATTAAGAATCCCCTTTACATATGACACAATAATAATAATAATAATAATAATAATAATATGTCTCCAAATAAAAATAAGGCATCATTAAAACAACTTGAATATTTTTCAAGCCTTAATCTAAAAGTAGTCCCATTGAGCCATCTGCAGGTGAATAAAGGTACTCTGTATGCACATGGCTTGAAAAATACTATAACCAATTTTTTCAATAACAAAAAATAACTATATATATCATCCAGAATTAAATAAAACACCTTTGCATAACGCAAAACCAAAACATCTAAACATTTTGAATGGAACACTGCACTGTGAAAAATCCTGCTTGCCTTGATTTTTAAAGCTGAATGAAATGCATCTTATGAGTCCATTGACCTCACATTATGTTAAACTGACTTAAAACAGCTTATATAATTTATAAAATTACGTTTGAACATGATTAACTTAGTTTAATAAAGTAAAATGAAGTAAAAACTTATGCTGTCATGACTAATTGATCATATGGTTTTTTACAGTGACAATGATATCACAATCACAGTCAAATAATAAAACCCCCAAATAACTGATGAGCCATTTAACAATCCAAAAACCTAAAATATATTAAATCTACTAGCACTAGGTCTGTCCAACACAAACACGCTGTCAAACTTCCCCAAGAGCTTCACACTGTCACACACTAAGTGTTTCACAGTCACACACACACTTGCCTTTCCTCCCATTGACAGGCGGGGGAGCTACAGGCCTTTCCTGGGATTCTTGTGTCAGAAATGGCACATAAACAGAAGGCAAGTTAAAAAATCATTTTTTTAGTCACACACCCATACACACACCAACACATACTTATGTTCATTAGAAGCTACCGACCCTAATGAATAAAGAAAAAAAAAAAAAAAAGATTTAGACAAAAAAATACTTTTTGAGTATTGCTCATCCTACACAATATAAAGATATAGAATATAATATAGAAATGATATAGAAATAAAGGTACGCAAGCTGTCACTGGGGTGGTACCTTTCCAAAAGCCACACATTTGTACTTAAAGGGTCCTTATAGGTTCCTCAAAAGTATATATTAGTACCTACAAATTTTAAGAGGAACACTTTTTTATTTTTTAAGTACTAATATGTAACCTTGAGGTATTAATATGGACCTTTAAGCAAGAAATTTGTACCTTTTAAAAAGGTACCACCCACCCAAGTGACGGCTCACGTACCTTTATTTCTGAGAGTGTATATACAGGACATATGAAGAGTTTAGATGCAAAAACCTCTAAATGTCGTCTGAATTTTACCTCTAAAATGAACATTTCTAAAAGGCTCCTGTGTGTGTGTTAAGTAATATCACTTTTATGGCAAAGAAGATGTCCTTTTTCTGATCTTTATAGTGAAATATCTCAACAAATCAAAGGAGGCTGAGAAAATGTTTATTTTCGTAAATTTCAGACGGCACTTAAAAGGTTTTAGCATCTGAACTCTTTATATTTTATACATAGTACATACTATTTATACTGCACACTAATTAAAGTGGTTTTAAAGTCATGAAACAGAACTCATAATAGTCATCTAATGTAATAAAGTAGGCAAAAATAATGTGCAGGCTATTAAAATTAGTATATTTGCAGTTTATTTAAACATACAGTTTTGATGTTATGTTAATGTACACTTTGTAATTGTCCTTGAGAATTGCAAATCTTTGTATGTGCTCTGCGTTTTAATTGTTTGTGATAATTGGGGGACATGGGGACAAACTTATTGAGGATTATGCAATAGAACTTATGCTAAACAAATACAAGGGAGAGATGTTGAAATGCTAATAGGTAACAATAAATGCTAACATTTTGACATAAGCTGTAGTCAACTTTGTCATATGCAGCAGGGATTTTGGAGGTTTTATAAAGGTAAATTTAATAAATAAACAAATAATTTAAAGGCACCAGAATATGTCAGTATGTTCTCGAATTGTAAACTTTAAAGGAGCAGACAAAATTGGAACAATTCAAATTAGAAAAAAAACACCTTTGTACTGATATTCATTCCATTTAAACTTAAAATAAATAAATACTCATGAATGTGACCTATGAAAATATAAATATGTCAGTTCACGCTGCAAAAAAAGTTTAAACTCAGTATTTTTAGGTTTTGGCAATTTTATATATTTGTGTGATTATATGATTTTTAAACAATGATTAAATGATTTTGCACTGATTTTATGGCCTTAAATTATAGAAGAGCAGAACTGAAGAAGCTCCTTTATGTTTGCTTTTTTAAAACAAGCCCATACTGTAGTTGTGGAACTCCATCAAGGCTATTTTATTCAAATAAATATTTAATAAAGGTGATGCCAATGCATGTTTGACTATCTGACCAATAATAATGTTATGTGATGGATAATGTCAACAGGAAATGTCTTCAGTAATGTCTATGCCTAGAAATGTTACCGAATTAAAATGTATATGAGCTTGCTGTAATCACAGGCTTCAAGACCTTATTTTACAATCCATAGAAACCCTGTGCTGTAAGCATTGCTCATCTTGCATTCACACACCTGATAATGAAGCCTGGTGGACGAGCGATGAAGCTGATGATTGGGCAGCAGGGGCTGGGGGAGGAGCCTGGGGAGGGAGGGCAGAAGCTGGGGGAGGAGCGGTCGGTGTAGGGGCAGGAGTTGCAGATGGAGGGGCATGCATTTGAGGAGGCTGGGCATGGGTTGGTGGAGAGGCTAATGAAGAAGTTGGATTAGGATGTGCAGGAGGGGGAGGAGCTTGTGCAGGAGGAGTTGCAGGTGCAGTAGGTGGGCCCGGGACTGGAGGCATCATTCCCACATGAGCTTTGAGGATGACAGTGAAGACAAGATGATTGGGAGAGACAGGGATGTGGACAAAGATACATGGGGAAGCATGAGAAAATAAACACAATATGAGCAGACATTTATGAAATCTAGTGATGCACTGAATTTAATAGGACTGTTAAATTGTGAGTTGCATTTACAGGCAATTGGTTATTTCAAGAGATATCATTTACCGAAATGATAATATGTGATAATAACAGACTAATCATAATCCATGCAGAATATTTAACAACTTGTTTTATTTATTTATTTAAATAAATGTATAATAATAATAATAATAATAATAATAATAATAATAATAATAACAACAACAACAACAACAAGAAGACTTTTATTATATCCAATATTTGTAATTCTTTTAATGATTTTAATATAGCTTAGGCTTCTTTATCTAGAGCTATAAAATTGTGATGAGCCTTCAAAAGTGGATACATAATTTGTAAAGTTGTATGTCTTTCTATTTTATTCATATGTGAATACAAATATGTATTCATTATCTCCAAAATAGAGGAAGAAAGGAACCCAGCCATTTGCGGCATTGACGGAGCTGTGAAGCGAGCGCTCTTTCGCCTGGTCTCTCACACACAAATACATGTATCTTAAAGAGCACATTTCATGCAAAAACACACATTTTAAATGTGACAAAAACTCTCGACAACTTAAATTTACCTGGCTGCTGTGTCTTTAATGTGGTGTAAAGATTACTAAGCGTTATTAAAATAAAAAAGAGAACGCAAAAAAAGAAAAGTAACTTATTCAATTAAAAGTACTTTATTATTTTATGAAACACCTTTAAATTTAAAAAGTGAAACATAAAGGCGATCTTAGGCAAAAAAAAAGACCCCTAGCCTTAGGTGTTTTATGCAATATCTTAAACTGACCAGTAGCTATGTTTTTCTTCCCCTTATATTTATTTATTACAAAGATGGATCTTGAAACCTTAGTTGGCTAATAATGGTTTTTGAAATGCATCCCTGGGTGAGTAGTTTGATTTGGAGTGAGTCCCTGGGTGAGTAGTTGGCTCGCACTGGCCCAACAAAGGAAAATCAGTTGTTCCTTGCAATAGCATCTGCATGCAGCCTTTATGATGCAAGCTGAGATAGCATCAATCAGCGATGCAATGTCAGACACAATGCACTTATTTGAATTGAGTGACATTTACGGTGACAAGTAGGGTTAGGGGTGGGGTTAGGTGCATTAAATAGCAATGAATGCAGCTCAGATTGCACTGCACCAGGTCTGCATCCAGACCACTCTTGTTCCTTGGGCCATCTGGTGGATATTGTGTAAAGCACAAAAATGTTGTTGTTTTTTTATTAAAAGGCGGCCTTTGCTGCTGCAGCACAGCGCATGACTGAGTGTGACAAAGTGGCCATATCTGTATGGTCACCAAAGCTGCATTTATTAAAAAAGCAGTAACAGTTGTTACATTGGGATTTTTATTTTAATACATTTTAAAATATAATTTATTCATGAAATATCAAACCAGAATTTTCAGCAGCAATATGTTTTTTTATCACTGTAATATGCAAATTTGTTGCTCAACAAACATTTCAATGTTAAAAACATTTCTGCTGCCTAATATCTTTGAGTAAATATCAGACTTTATTCAAGATTCACGGCGTAAAATAAAAAAAATAAATTAATAAAAACATCAGAATTTTTTTTTTTTTTATGTAACAAAACTGGAGCCTGGATGTAAAATATTTTTTATGCTATTCATTAATTTATAGTGGGGTAATACAGTGGCTCAGTTTTTAGCACTGTGGCCTCACAGCAAGAAGGTCGCTGATTTGAGTCCCTGCTGGGTTACTTGGCATTTCTGTGTGGAGTTTGCATGTTGTCCTTATGTTTGCATGGGTTTACTCTGGGTGCTCCGGTTTCCCCAACAGTCCAAAGTGACATGTAGTCAAAAATGACATGTAGTCATTTAAATAAACTAAATTGGCTGTAGTGTATGTGTGTTACTGCAAGAGTGAATGGGTGTTTCCCAGTACTGGGTTGCAGCTGGAAGGGCATCTGCTGTGTAAAACATATGCTGGATAAGTTGGGGATTCATTCCACTGTGGCGACCCCTGATGAGTAAAGGGACTAAGCCGAAGCAAAATGATTTAATTAATTTATAATACTCAGACTTAAGTACTGTATACTATAACTAACTAGTTATAGTATATATAACATTAAATCAAATGCAGGAAAAATAGTATTGAGATAGATATATTTGAAACTTTTTTTAAACTCACAATTGTTGGTTTTGGCTATAAATATCAGTGCATCACTAATAATTTGCATCATGAAACATGCAAAATATCTACTTTGTGCCAATGTAATGTATTTTAGTACACTGCCATTTACTAACCACCACACTCTACACTACTACTAAACAAACTAACTATAACTAAAACTGTCCAGCCACTATGCAAATATTTGTAACTATATTATTTTATTGAGTTTTTATTTATTTATTTTTAGTATTATTTACTGTAACTACATTAAATTCTAAACTACGTTTAAGTGACTGTGCTTGCTACTAAATGTAGTAACAGCATTACCAGCCACTGCTTGTGTGATTTGTGGTTGTGGAGGGGGCGGGGCTTGATGTTGTGAAGCCCCTCCCACTGCTTCAACATTCACAACGAAATCAGAGCAGAAAGAAAGAAAAATTCACATTTTCAGACATGAGGATGAACAATGAAAATGCTACAATATAGAAAACAACAACAACAACATTCATCTTTGCCAGTAATTACCTTACCCCATATAAAAAAAAAAAAAAATCACCATTATGATGTACTATTTTTCTTAAGGGAGTTGCACGTCTTTTAAAATCATAACCATTGTTTTTCTATGAAGGTATGCATAGCGTTGCCACCTTTATGCATTTTTTGTGCTGCTTAACATTGTAAAGAAAACAATGTAAAGATGGGGTTTGGCATGTACGATGTGAGACTCACTTCAAAATAGAATGTTTATAAGTACAATTAGCAAACATTAATTCAACATTTTATCTTAAAATATAGAACTTACAATTCTGACTTTCTAAAAACATCTAGAAATACATAATAATGAATACTATATTGATAAATAGATGATTATGAGATGTTATTATATAACTATGAACAATATTTATTCAAGTGTTTATTTTTAATTACAGTTAATCGCTGGTGAGTGTTAATTTAATTCTAACTACATTCAAGTGACTGTGCTTTCTACTGAATGTTTTAACAGCATTACCAGCTACTGCCTGTATGACTTGTGGTGGTGGAGGGGGCTGGGCTTGATGTTGTACAGCCCCTCCCATTGCTTCAACATTCAGACCGAAAGAGGAAAGACAGACAAAATTACATCAACAAACATGGGGAAATGGGAAACTAGAAAGAAAAAAGCTTCAACATTCTACTATGCCATACTTTTTTTTTTTTTTTTTTTGCTATTTGCTATATATATGTGCTATTTCAATATGTTAAGTTACAATTCAATGTTAATGTTTTCTTTTCTTTTCTTTTCAATATAGCAATCACAGCAAGTTAATAAGCACGCTTCTCACACTTTATTTTAGTGCCTGGCGAGTGTTCATTTAATTGTAACTACATTTAAGTGACTGTGCTTGCTACTGAATGTAGTAACAGCATAACAGCATTACCAGCCACTGCTTGTGGGACTTGTAGTGGTGGAGGGGGCGGGGCTTGATGTAGTGAAGCCCCTCCCACTGCTTCAACATTCACACAGAAATAAAAGTAAGAAAGAAGGACAGGAAAACACAATCAGACATGAAAATGAAAACAGCAAAAATGTAAAAATAAAAAGACATACTAACATTATTCTATGCCATTTGTGAAAAATCTAAGCTTCTGAATGAACTAACTATAGATATTTACAGCACAAATGCAAATACAATTTGGTTATTTCAGTTATTCACAATAAATGAGCTATGAAGTTATAAAGATCATTAAAGCAAACTATACTAAATCAATCAATAAACTTAATGGAAGAGATCAGATGCAAGTGTCAATAATAATATCAAAATCATATTTGCATTTGGCTGATATACACCAAAAACAAACTACCCTGATCCAGTTACTATGACCATTTATGTGAAGCTGCTTTGACACAATCTACATTGTAAAAGTGCTATACAAATAAAGCTGAATTGAACTGAATGTGTCCCTTAAATTTACCAGCAACAGTCTGTGGATGCTGTGAAAGAACAGGGGGAGGAGCAGGAGGCTGAGGTCCCGCCCCTGTTCCTGCTTCATTGGATGAAGAGTACCGCCAATCAAAAGAGAAAATGACCAAAATGTCAACAAACCAAGAACTAATGACTAATAATAAAAATAATAAAAAACAATATGGATTTGTGACTGAGAAGATTAATGCACTAAAACAACACTGACTTTTTGCTATAAACATGCAAGGATATTACATAAATGGCCCTTAACAGACCTTTAAGGAAGAATGTAGGTGTTTTTTAATCAAAGCCCATTTTTGCCACAGAATGTAAAAATTAAAAAGATAATTGCTGCTTTCATAGTGCAGTTATGATTTCTAACACACATTTTTGAGTTAACAATTCACCTTTAATGTGTCATTTTTGTCCTCAAAACAGCTTACAAATAGATTATAATCTCACATCTTTTTAAGATTTCTACTTAAAAATATATATAAAAAATAATATTAAATACAATACATATTAATTTATACACTATTATTATTATTATTATTATTATTATTATTATTATTATATTATTGCATTAATAATATACTTTATAAGATTTTATTATAAATTAATATGAATATTTATTAACATTTAATCACATTTGCTTCCCGGCGATTGTTAAAATGAAGTCCTGTGAGAGAACTAACATTGTGCAACATAAGAAACTTTTTAGATTCAGGCCCAATCCCAATTCTACCCCTTAGCCCTTCCCCTTGCCCTAATTCTCTTTAGCTTGAAGGTATAGGGCTAAGAGAAAGGGATAGATAGCCTTTCGAACAGAGATTTTTCAGGACCACACTTGAAACCAAGGGGTAAGAAAATTTCCCAAAATACACCAGCAACAACGTGCAGCCCATAGCTGAACCCGGAAGCAAGGAAATCCACAAATTAGCATTTTTTGTCATTATCACAAATGTTTACAACAAACAAACATGTTTTAATATATTCATAACCATGTTCGTGTTTCAATGCCAAGTAAAAAAAAAAAAAAAAAAAAAAAAAAAAAAAAAACGCAAAAATAAAAACCGCTAAATTTCGTGATCTACAACTAATAACTTTTGGATTGCAGATTGCAGTCCCACAACATTCTGACACTCGATGACACAAGAATACCCTTTCAAAAAAGTCTAGTGGCAGGGAATGACCGTTTTACAGTGTCTGCTATAATGTTGATGTTGTTTTTGGTGTGTTTACATGAATATGGCCACTGTGTAAATGCACAGTACAGTTACGATCTTATTGCCACATTAGATCATTATGTAACATAATATATTCCTTAAGTGATTTGCTGAAGATAAATATAAAAAAAAATAACACATCTGGAATAACTACAGCAGTCGTGATTGCCTAATCTCATATCAAGCAAGAGATCACAATGACATATGATGACATGTGCAGGTGCTGTAGTGCTGTTCCATTTGTTAGGGGTAAATTTTGAAGCCCTTCCCCTTCACACTAAGTATTAAGGACCAAGAGGAAGGGAAAGGAGTAGGGGTACAAAAATAGAATTGGGATTGGGCCATAGCTGAATTACCATTTTTAGTTATTTAGTTTGGTATCATTTCATTTTGATGGTCCCTTCATCACATTTTATTAAGTTGCATCAAAACTACTACATGCCAATTGATTCCAATTAGAGACCCTAAGGTTAGGGTTGGGTCAGTGTATTTGACATGTACTTACAAAGTTTCTTGCTGTATATTCACTTGAATGTCTGTTGAGCGGTGACATTAAACAGACATAATGCTAATACTCTAATGAGAATAAGTTGAAATGTGGTTGCAATGTTACATATACTCATTAAAAAATAAAAAATAAATAAAAAATTCAAGGCCGTCTGCCTCTTTTGACAGGCTGATCTCAGGGGAAAATGTCACTATTTTATGTTTTGTCGGTTTAGTGGCTAATTTGAGTTCAGTCATATGAAAATGTAAGATTTTAAAAAGGAGACGTGGCACCCAACCCAGCCTCTAAACCCAACCATCATTGGGGGATTAAGCAAATCGCACTAAATTGTACTAATTAGATCATACGAATTCGTATGAATTAGCCACTAAATCAAAATATTGTGAATTGCAATGAGATTGTGTTGAATTTGGACATTAATCCAGACATGGACAAAGTACATAGGCTACACAGCACAAAATGATACATATACAGCACTGCTAACTGCGCTACAAACTGGCTTGATTAATTCCATTAAACGAATGGTAGAAACTAGACCAATGACAGGTAAAGCTTACAGACCAGAGAATGCAAATTTAGTCAAACAGAGTAGATGATAAAGCTGTAATAAAGAAGACTGAGACAAGGCTAAACACACAGAAGCTAAAGCTTACAGACCTTCGTAAGGCTCAGTAATGCCCTCGCCATCTTCTGGGAAAAAGGGTGAGGGGAAAAAAACAATCCATTTGTGTGTTATGTAAAGAAGAATAATGTTGCTTCATCTAAATTGTAGTAGGCACCCAGCTAGCAGAAACATATTCTTAGAATGTTCTGGCAAGATTCTCTCGAAGTTTAAATGTGAAATCAAAATGTTTGTTTCGCTAGCTCACATTGTTATTCTTTAGGTGAACAATTAATCTTTGCAATTTAATCCACTGAAGAAAAGGAGTTTAATCAAAGTCTGACCATTTGCTTCCATGTATGGAGTGGTGTTCCTCCTATGTAGATGGCAGTTTTAAAGCTTCAACTACAATACTCTTTAACCAAGTCCCTCTTACTGTTAGTTTGCTACAAGGAGAAGATGTGCAAAAGAAAGCTCTGTCCCCTTTCTCAATATACGGTTTTAGTTGGAAATAAATCAACATACTTAATAAAAGTCTCAGCAAATTCCTGTTCATGCAGACTTTAAACAATCTTTTTTAAGGTTTGTTCAAACCCATCAGGTATTTAATAATGTTTGTTAAAGGTTTATATGAGAATTGTATACATTGTCTACATGGGAAGAGATTTGTAGTGATGAAGTGCAGATAAAGCACCATTGCAAATAATTTGTCCTACGTGTCAGTGTGTTTTAAATATCATGAAGCATCAGTTTACAATTTAGTCATGCCGCACCACATCCAGTGTAAACAAAATCACTGTTTATAATTGTTTATAATCTTTAGTCAAGTAACTCAGTTTAGAGAAGGTGTTACGCTTACATCATACAACACCAAATCAGAAAAAGTTTGGACAGTATGGAAAAACAAAAATAAAATAGAAATAAAGAAAGAAAGAAGTGATTTCTAAATTGATTTTGATATGTATTTCATTGCAGACAATACAGCAGCACATTATTTAAGGTGTTCCTCATGATTATTATTATTTTTTATTAATAATTGTTAATCAAAATATACACATATTCCAATTTTGGTTCATTCAACACATTTCAAAATAATTTGGGACATGAGCAATTTAGTAATCAGGTAAACTGGTTAAATAATGATGTGATTTAAAACTGGTAATGTCAACAGGTGATTGTTTAGTCTTAGGAACCAGCCAAAGATAAGAGTGAGGATCGCCCAGTTTGCCAACAAATACATAAAAAAAAATTATTGAAATAAAAAACAATGTTTAAAAACAATGTTCCTCAAAAAAGATTGGATATTTTACCTTTTGCAGTGCATTACATATTTAAATAAAAGCTTATTTTTAATTTGCCTTTTCCTTACTGTCCCAAATTTTTCTCATTTTGAGTTGTACATCATTTTAATGTAGCCATAGGTTTAACATTTATAAAACCTTTTTACACTACTTGAACTGTATGTAGTGTATGTACATTGTTTAGAAAAACATTTAAAAGTAATTTTCCATCTTTATTGAATGATACAATGAAAGGTTTCCTTAACCCTTTAAATTTACTTATAAAACGTCTCAGGTTAAATTGTGTTCCTGACACCACTCAGCAACTTTTTAGCTAGGAAGGATAAGCTATTAACAAGAAAAGGTAAACCAGGCATTTACAATGCCTGATAGAGAGATAATGCTTGCATAACCAAGATACTCTTTAATATTTTAACAATATATATATATTTTTAAATGTGTCATATTTCAACAATATGTACTGTATATGTTTGTCTATGAAGTTTCAGCTCAAAACATCACCTAAATCCTTTCTTATAGCATGCTAAATTCGCCCCTTTTGGCTGTGAGCAAAAACATGCTGTTTTCTGGGTTTAGCAGCTTTAAATGCAAATGAGCAAAATAAAACACATTTCCAATAATGCGATAATGTGATTCTAAAAACTGACCTTCCCTATCTGCGTAGGCTTTGGATTGTCATTATGCAAATATTTTATTGTTTTCACATATTGATTAATTGAGGTATTTTGGAAAGTTCTGGATCAGTCAAAAAAAGTACTTCAAGCTTTTGTTCTTTCTGCCTTAATTTCTTTAGTTGAATCAAATGACCTTCTCTTTTCCAATAATCTCAACTGGCTAAAATATTTCATTCAACTCTGTATAAGTTCCAAAAATATTTAAATCTTAATAAAATAAGTTAAAATAACATTACTTGTTGTCATTACTTTTTTTGTCATATAAATGTTTGCAGTGTACACAAACAGCTACATAAAACACTATTAACACTATTATCCTATTTAATAATAACCCATTTAATTACAATTTATATATATATATATATATATATATATATATATATATATATATATATATATATATATATATATATATATATATATATATATATATATATATATATATATATATATATATATATATATATATATATATATATATATATATATAGTGTTAACATTCTTAGAACATGCTTAGAAAGCATAACATTCTTAGAACATATTTTTGTTAGCTGGGCAACAATTACACAGTATTCTGTATATAACCTCTGTGGTCAAGATGGATACATATACAGACCCATTCAAACCAATGATCATAACTATAAAGTTAACAATAAAGATAAAGTTCTAAAAATCACTTTAAACATAAAAATAGAATCCACACCATAACAATAATGTAACTGCACAAAGAAATCATAAAATTCCCATAATTACTTTTTATGCATTTAAAACTTGTAACTTAATGTTGCAGTGTGTGCTAATAATAAACAGAACCTTATTGTCCTTTGCCATGAATGAGAATTAAGTTATTGTTCTTGGTGTGTTATCATCAGTAATAGATTGTAATGTTTACTGAGCTTACTTGATTCTTACCAAATTCAGGTTATCATTATCCTCCACATAATGCTAATAAATATGTGTGGGCATCCGCTTCCCTTAAAGCTGTGCTTTAAAAAAGGCCTGGTTAATTTACTCACTTCTATCCATAGAGCCCTTTGGTGGGACCTGCGGTAGCTGTCGACCTCTTCGACTGGACATTGGCGTGCTGGTGGGACTTGTTTGGACTGATCCAGTGCGTGGGTTTGCCCTGCGGGATAGATGGTGCATCAGTAATGAACATACAATAATAGCATTACCTCTGAAGGAGGGTTTGTGGAGTCATAAACCTGCCCACACTACAGCAGAACACGCTGTTGAGAGAATACTAAAAAACAAAGAAACAAATAAAACTACTAGCTATGGTTATATTTCAGTAGCATGAAATAATAACACACAATCCACTTTGAATACTATAAAAAGAGACACATACTGTATACTAATAAACAAACTTAGTCAATATTTGGCACAGATTTCTCAGAGGTTAGTAAAAAAAAGTAAAATGAAGTACAAACATTTGTGAATTACAACTATTACAAATACATGTCTTGTATATACAGTAAATCAAAATGAACTTGTAAAACCTTTTTAGAACCTGATTAAGAAAATAAGCGAGTTTCATTAAAACTTACAATTGTCAAATTTACCCCAATATCATAAGAATTGGCTAAAGTAATTACATTTTTTTTTCAGCTTAATCCCTTTATTATTCTGGGGTTGCTAGAGCGGAATGAACTGCCAACTTTTCCAGCATATATTTTACACAGCGGATGCCCTTTTAGCCGCAACCCATCTCTGGGAAACATCCATACACACTCATACACTATGGACAATTAAGCCTACCAAATTCACCTGTACCGCATGTTTTTGGACTGTGGGGGAAACCGGAGCACCCGGAGGGAACCCACGCGAACGCAAGGAGAACAAGCAAACTCCACACAGAAACGCCAACTGGCCCAGCCGAGGCTCGAACCAGCAACCTTCTTGCTGTGAGGCGACAGCACGACCTACTGCGCCACTGCATCGTCTACATTTTTATATACTTTTTAGATTTTTAGAATCAACAAATAAACAATTTTCAATTAGGTATATTTTATCTACCTCAATTATTAAAACTCTCACTAAAACTTGAACCTGAACATCACCTTAATGTAAACATATAATGTTACATATAATAACATATAATATATATTATAAATATATACAAATAAATAAATAAATAAATAAGATATATATTTGTATTAAATTTAGCCTTACTAGTTTTTGCTTTATGGCATTTAATTTATTCTGATTCTATTCGTAAAAAAATAAAACATTGATTTAATGTTTTTTTTTTTTAGTGCATAGTTCTACATCCCTACATTACGGTAATTAAAAATGTTTAGTCAAAATGTATTTTACTTTAACTTTTACTTTATTTTGTAATTTAAACTGTTTCAATGCTAAATATGTTTGTTGTTGTTTTTAATATATAATAGAAGTGATATATTATATAGATACATATAGTATCGTAATAAAAATTATGAAAAAAAACAAAACAAAACAAAAGTCATGTTGACACATGCAGGGTCAAAGGTGTAGAAAAGAGTTTCCTAAGCATCAAAATGGAGCAATAATGTTCACTATAATTTAATTTATACATTTTTATACATTTTTAATTGATATTATTCTGTAAGTAGGTAGTAATATGTACAGTTTCATTATTTAAATACATATTTGTTATGCTGAATGATAATGAAATACTGAAATACTGAAACAAATTTGCCATTTTACTTCCAAAAAAGTATTTTGAAACAACGTTTTTGTAAAATGAATTTGATTAAGACACTAAAATAGGTTGAATGGCTATTCAGTTTGTTATATAAAAATAAAAAAGTTCCTAATCCCTATACATATATATTTTATCAGGGTGGTATAATCAGGGTGTGAATTATACATTTCAGTTTGTTAATATGCCTCAGTGAACCAAATGTATTTATTTGATTTAATTACAACTAATATATAAATCAAACTTGTTTTTATGTTTTCAGTGTTTTGAGAGATATTGAGTGGTTCTCAATGACATTTGTGATATTAAATAAACGGCGTTTGCTTTTATGCACCTAATAATGGACGACAATGAAAGACTGCACATATTTTTTTTTATTTTACTGTTCAACTTGTGTGAGTAGTACATGATAAAATACAAAGGCTTTTTTTTTTTTTTAAAGAAATCTGTTTTGTGAACACTTATGCTGTCTGTTGGTGCTCTAGATTTGCCGGTTTCAAACAGATAAAAATCCTATTTTTGGTTATAGGGGGTGGTCAATTATATATTGAAATTATCTATTTTTTTTAATTATTAATATTATTTTAGATTCAGATTAGAGCAAACAATTTCTTAACTATTAAAGGGCAGACCTCCTTATTCATCTTGTATTGATGTCCTTCAGGGTGGATTAAGTGTTAATTTGGGGGGTCAGACCCCCCAACCCCCCCTGTAATTTGCACCCTGTTTCTGATCTTCTAATTTTGGAGTAAAATATGACTCAGCAAGATCTTGTCAAGTTTATAAAAGAAAAAAATAATAACCGTCAATCTATTTCACATATAAAAGCATGCATTTGGTAAATATGTCACAGTCATGTGCATTTTAGCCACGTAAACAAATATACACATTTAAAATGCACATCAACTCCACGGTAAACACAATGATCTTTTAAGCACCTTTTGAGCACATTTGCTTTCGATGACACTCTCTCAAAAAGCTACAGCAAAAAAAAAAAAGCATGCACAGATCTGAACAGTTATGTAACATCCTTGTGACTTATGATGTGCCAGCCAAATCGTAAGTCATAAGGTATTATGGCGTCTCAAAAGGTGTGATGGAGTCAGCATCTGGGGTGCCGGCTAAAGCTGCAAGGAAAGTGAAAAGGCCTAAATGCATGAGCACAAGGTATAACAGCCCATAACTCAAATCATAAACTGTTAAACCACACAAAAAATATTGAAATTGAATTGAATTGAAAGTAAATGAATAAATAAATGTTAGTAAACTCAAAAAACACGATGCCAGGTACACACCATTATATCTCAAGAGGATATAACAGGTGTGTCAATAATCCAAATGAAATGACGTTAGTAGAAACCATTATCACTACTCTCTACTATATCCACCTTTTTCCTACATCCCATGAGTCTTTGCGTGAATTATGGGAGTAACTTCCTGTTTGACTTTAAACAAGCAGTGATGAGTTTAAAAAAATAAAATAAAATAAAATAACTGGGTCTACTAGTAACATGTGCTTCAGTTAAGTCGTGGGTCGGGCAGGGCAGATAATCAAAAAACCTGCCCTTGGGTTGTGGGTGAATAAGATCAATCATTAATTATGCAAACATTAACTACTTTCTCGAAAATATAAATTTCCAATCTGGCATATTAGCAGGTACAAATATACAGACTCTTATTAAAGAGGTGGTCGACTACGATATCATATTTTACACTTCAGTTCATGTGTAATGTAGTTGTGAGAATATAAACAACATCTCCAATTGTAAGACGCTCAAAGTCCAATGCAAAGGTAGACATTGGCTTTACAGAGTTAGCTTAGCAAAGCCTACAAGTTTGGGGACTACAAAAAAGTATAACGGCTTAGTGAGATCACAAGCAACTTCAGGTTACGAGCATTCACCACACACATACACCTGGTACAGCAACGGGTGTGGCCAGAGGCGCTGTAGTGCTGTAATGTAATAGAGAAAGCTAAAATGGCGTCCAAATGCTGCTTGTTCATTTTCTGTATTTGGCTACCAAAGGACATGGCACAAAGTGAGAAGTTCTTACAGTTTAATTTTAATTATATTCCAGAGACATGGAAAAGAGACAGAGAAAAAAATATGTAGCTAGCATTTATCGAAGCTTTCAAAATCTCAGTTCAGTGCTGGATTCGGCTAAAACTTCTTTAACCGACGAAGCTGTGGATTGTGAGCCACAAACTGTAAGTATTTTTATTTGTTAAAATTGATCTATTACAAGTTTCTAGCTTTACGTTGTGTTGTAGTGAGGACACAAATAAGGATGTAAACAATGGGAAATGCTGTTTGGCACCGCTAACAATTTAGCTACAAATTCATATTTATCAGTGAAACCGCTGTGAACAGCCACAATCTTCAGCAGCGCTGCAGTGTCTCTCTATGTGGCTGCTTTCTGTGCATTCTGCATCTCAAATAACAAATTCGCAAAAGATATGTAAACGTTTTATATTACTTCATTTTCTTGTTGGCTTAGTCCCTTTATTAATCCAGGGTCGCCACAGCGGAATGAATTTCTCCAGCACGTTTTTATGCAGTGGATGCCGTTCCAGCTGCAACCCATCTCTGGGAAACATCCACACACACTCATTTACACACACAATCATACACTACGGACAATTTAGCCTACCCAATTCACCTGTACTGCATGTCTTTGGACTGCGGGGGAAACCGTAGCACCCTGAGGAAACCCACGCAAATGCAGGGAGAACATACAAACTCCACACAGAAACGCCAACTGAGCCGAGGCTCGAACCAGCGACCTTCTTGCTGTGAGGCGACAGCACTACCTACTGCGCCACTTTAAAAAAAAGAATATTACTTTACTATAGGGAATACACAAAGAAAATAATCTGCAAAAAGAAAACACAGTGAACTCAAAAGGTTTTGGCCACAGATATGCTCATTGTACTAATTTCAAGTTTTAAAAAATACAAATACAAATGTAAAGTTACTTTCGTAATGCTTATTGAAAAAAACAAAAAAAAAAAACAAAGCCAAATGTACCTCTCCCTCAGTTTCATTGTTTAAAAAGATTGTTTTTACCACAACCGTATTAATCCAAATTATTTGTTTCAGCTCTTTTCAATGGAAGTTCTCCAAACAGGAAGTGGAACCCATAAATTGAAACGCAATAGTCATGTGTGGAAAAAGGTGAATAAATGAAGACAAATGATAAAGAGCATCGTTACAACAGGGTTAAAATAAGAGGAGGTGGTGAGGAGCATTCCAGGTGACGGGTAGCAGAAGGCATGGTTTGGTTTAGCGCTTTAGTGCTTGTTGTGATGGTCTGGGTCACCTCGTTAAGGCAGGAGAGGGAGGTGCAGATCTCCCTGATGGTAAGGATGGCATGGATCTCATGTATCCGGAGTCGGGACGCTCAGATGAGCGTGAGCGTGTGTAGACCGGTCGCTCCATCATGGGCCGCTGGTCGGCTGACCTGGACCTGTAATGGTCATGTCTGACCACCATGCTGCGGCTGTACCTGCAGATTGTTAGTCAAAAAACCATGCTCAGCTGAGCCCCAGTGCATTATGGGATCAGAACCCATCAATACTCGAAGAATGCTGGTCGTTCCTGTGAAATAATGTTGGCTGGCTAAAAATTGACAACACATTTCAAACCAAATAAAGTCATCTACATCATTATCATAAATGTACAAAATCATAAAAAAACAAACTCAGGAGTTCCAAAACAAATAAAGAAATAATAAAACAAATAATCAAGCTTCAGGAACCTGCTGCAAAGAAAACATATGAACGCATTTCATTCTGACAAAAATGTTCCTTTTGTCAACCATCTACACTACTGCTATAATAGCTAGCCATCTATAACTATTATCTATTGACTACTAACGGAACTCATAACTGTAAATCTAGTCCTATGTGAATACTTGAACTAGTTCTACTGTATTACCTCAGATCTTCCTCAAAGTGATCATGGTTAGCAGGGAACTCTGGGATTTGATCCTCTCTATGAGGGTGCATAGGAGAAAACCATCAAATGCTAATTTAGTAGCTGTTATAGTTGTCAGGAGCCGCTAAATATTAGAGCAGGTGAATTTAATTGTTTTTAAAATGCACTCTAATTAAACAACTACTGTCTTCCATACTACAGTAAGAGGATTTTGCAATAATATTATAATGCTAGTGAAGTTTATTAGAGCTCCACTGTGCTTAAAGCTACATAATATTAAAGAACATAACAATTACTGTAAGTATATACATTTGACAGGATAGCAACAACATCTAAATTGAACTGGAGTCTGCACTGAAGGGTTCTACTCTGAAACTAAGTGTATTTAATGTAATGATACCTTTCTGTATCTGTAGAAGGCTCAATTTCTATCCGGGGACACGTCCTACTAAACAAACCAACCTCAGTTTGTTAAATCAACACTTAATAACAAATATATTCAGAATTTATTTGCACAAGAACATTTATCAGGTCGGATTTTGTGAAAATAAATCAAATAAGCTATAGATTTGAATTCATTATTAAGAGGGAACATAAATAGGGAGTTTTATTCCTGGCAGCTGATGTGTGATGAGTTAATGAAGTGTTGTTGGTGTTAAGGTCTTCAAATGTCTTACCTGTAGTCTCCACCGGTTCCGTTCATGACATGATTGGGCCATGGAGTAGATACATGATTGGGCCCATTGTAATATCTTTAAATGGAGGATGATGAGTGATGAAGATCGAAATGAAGAAAGGAAAAGTATGATTAGAATGAACAACAGCTGAATCAAGGCAATGGGGTGAGAGTTTATGTCTGTAACTGGTAACATAGTCCACTTGAATGTCATTTATTGGTGTATAAACAGAGAATGTCTCAACTAATGTATTCATATTTTACCTCTCAGGCGATTCATATGAGTCACTGTAGGTAGACATTTGTCTATCTCTTCTCATCCTCCTGAACACAAAATAATGCAGAATCAAATCCCACTGTATGCGCCAACATTATTCTACCTGCCAACAAAAGAGCTCTAATGCAGCTGTAAGATGCTATAGAATCAAGTTAGCTCATTTTATTGATTCATTTTTGTTCTCAAAATATCCAGGTTAGTTATGGCCATTATCTCAGAAATAAAGATACAAGATCTGTCACTGGGGTGGTACCTTTTTAATGGCCCATTTCGACTGAGTGATACGGTATGGGTCAGTACAGTATGGTCATTTCCACTGTTAAAAGGTACCAAAAAGCAAACCATACTGTACCACTTTTAGGTACCCTTTACAAAGCAGTAGCAGAACAAAAGGGTACCAAAAGGCAGAGCTAGCTGCAAAGCTGAATGTTATTTGTTTACAGAGAAGTGTCCCTAGTGCGTGTACAAACCAGGAGAATGAAAACAAAGGAAGCTCCATTTTTAAATACACTTCCATTAGAGACATTGCATCGTAATACTATATATATAATAATAATGAGCCATGGTCGACCCGAGCTCAAACAAACTTTGTCATCGTCTTGATGAACAGCCAAAAAGCTAATAAGAACAAAATCTGCAATGTCCTGTCGTTGTTTTCGAGGCTGTCTAAAAGTGCAAGAGGTTTCACGTTCTCCAGAGAGCTCGCGAATGCTCGCCAAACAACAATATTTGAAATAACAAATTTCTGTAATTGGTAACATATCGGAGACTGTAAAGCAGGGGTATCAAACTCAGTTCCAGGAGGGCCGCAGCTCTGCACAATTTAGTTTCAACCCTACTTAAACACACCTGATCAAACTAATTGAGTCCTTGGCTGTTTCTCAATATGCAGTCTTCAGTGATCTTGTGTTATGTTATCATCAGCAGCCAAAGTTCAGTTCCAATACTCAAGACCACAAGAACAGAGGACGCGTAAAACTGCCAGGATGTGTTCTTGATATTGAGGACGCACCGATGCAGACTTGAGCACCGATCTTGCTCTAGAAGTCCCAGAAGTCATTGCGACTGGAGGTGGGAAGTAGGGCATTTTATTTAGATTTATTATTAAAGTTCAGAGATATAACTTATTTGTCTCAGGAGTTTCCCTAAATATAAACATTAACATGAAAATCTTAATAAAAAAATAAACACATTAACGGTGTTTGTTTGCTGAAATTCATATTAAAATCTGTTTTATTCATATTGTGCAACGTATGCTTATAGGGTTTTTATGCATAATATATATTTTAAAAAGGGGAAAAAAATAAATTGTTGTATGAATGCTGTAATGTTTAAATAATTTAAAATGCGTGAGGTCTTGTGGCCATCAGGAAGAACGCAGCTTCTAATTTCTCACAGAACGCGTTCTCTGTTCTCGTGGTCTCCTGAGTGCGTTCTTCAGAGGACGCCTGGCAAGACCAGTCTCCACAAGAACGCAAGTCTGTTTTCTGCGTGCTTGGAATTAAGAAACAGCCCTTCAGTCTTGTTTAAAACCTACAGGAAAGTTTGTTGAAGCTGGGCTGGAACTTAACCGTGTAGAGCAGTGGCCCTCCAGGAACTAAGTTCGACACCCCTACTGTAAGGGTCTGTAAGAGTTCATTTATGTTGCATTTATTTATTTTATATAATTGTGGATGTTACAGTAGGCTATTTTGCACATTTGGCATCATTGATCTGCAGTTATAATCAAAACATGTTCATAAAAAGTTTTGTAATGAACATGTATTTATGTGTATGAAGCATCGGTTTTGTAAGAAGTGCTTGTGAATGCCCTGTACAGCTTTACTTTGACATTTCCTAGAGTGACAATGACGTCGACTGAAACTTTCTGTCATACGCTACGCCCATACACCATATCAGTACCCTTTATGCAATGGACAAGCCTGATAAAGGTGATCGTACTGACCTGCACCGTACCGTATCACTTAGTGAAAACAGGCAATAAATAGTACTGTTTGGTTATTAACAGGTTCTCAAAAAGGTACATGCTTAAAAAAGTACCTACAAAGAACAAACCTGTACCTCATAGTACTGTAAAGTGCAAAAGTAAACTTTAAAAGTAGAAAAGTGTACCTTAAATGTGCTAATATGCAGCTGTAAAGTACAAAAGTGTACCTTTTGAATAGGTACTGCCCCAGTGACAGCTTTTGCAGGCTTATTTCTGAGAGAGTGGAATCTCACTCATTACTATTGTTTTTTTTTTCAAGATAATGAAACATAATTAACATGATTTTGTTTGTACAAAAAAGTTACATTTGTATCAGTTAATGCATTCCCTGAGAGCTAAACCCATGACTTGGTGTTTGCTTGAGGGTTTGAAGTAAAAGTCCCAGGACTGTCTAAGAGAATGCCATTTTTGGTGGGTGGTTGGAAGGAGGTTCCAAAGGGGTTGTGTGTGGCTTTTTAACATATTGTTTGGATATTGCTAGTTCTTTTGTGCGTGGTTGTGAAGGAGTTGCTAAGAAAGATTTTATCTGGCTTTTTGGCATTTTCTTTTGCCATTCCTAAGTGGTTGCGTATAGTCAAATGTCTAGATCTACTATACCCTATACAGTATTTATAGCCATTTAGTTATCTCCCAGAAAATGCTATTTCAAGACTCTTGTCAAAATCTTGAATAATTTAAGAGACTGATCATGTCTTTATCAAAAAAAGTGCAAAAAAATTATTAAAATATTTTAATTGATTCATCATAATAATAAAATGTCACTATCAGATATGCATTAGATATTTTTTGAGCATTGTTGCAACTATTTTTTGTACTAAAAACAAAGTTTTGAGACCTAATGGGCCAATCACACCGAATGTGCTTTTTGCATTGAGAGGCGCCTTTTTTAAAATGTGCATGTGTCATGTGTGCATGTGTCACAAACAACACCAAAAGTAATAGATTCAGTTCCGAGGGATGCATAAACCTGTGGGGAATCTTGGAATCCACACAATCTGGGATCCTTCCATTCATTAATCAAAATGAGTTGGTCACCAAATTCTCTATTGCTGGCCAGCCAAAGAGCTTTACTTCAAAGTGACTTTTGTGTGAGTTTTACACATTTCTAGATTACTGACAATTTACCTTTCTGCCAATAAAATATCACCCTTTAGACTTATTATTACATAAGAATGGTGCAAAAATGTTATTTGAATCTATCACACCTTAGAGCTGCTGTATACCAAGGCTGACTAGATCCACTCCACAGTGTCTGAGTCTTCAATGAGCCTACTAACACATCCTTAACTGATACATTCAGTTTATCGATTGGCAGTTCTGTCACAGAGTGACACTTCCTAATTTAGAAAGGAAAGTACTGTACTAGTGCTCGGTCATCAAAAAAAACTAAAACAAAACAAAAACAGGCAGCCGAGGAAACAGTGCTGAAGTTACAATTTATAACACCACTGTAGGAAGAGTGACGGAGGAGCTGGTAAATATACAGTATAGCTATACAAACACATTGGTCACATATCAATATGGAATATTACTATAAGATTACTGATATACCTAATGTAAATGCCTGAAAATTCACAATATGGATGCTAAACTGTAAACCTAAGGAGGTGACGTAATGACTCCTTATCATTACTGTCAAAGTACTACGCTTTCACAGTGGGTTAAAGAACAACACTAGTCAAGTTTGCTAGTTAGTGTGTTGGTGTTGGGGGGGGGGGGGGGGGGGGGACATTAAGAAAATGACCAATTTGGCATCATCGTCTCCATTTTCACCCATTAGTAAGTTTTCCACCAATTGTAAAGTTTTCTAATATGGATTTAACACTTTGTAAATCTGGAGAAGTAAACGTGAATCATTCTGAGAGGCGCCACAAAAGGGTTAGTTTACCTAAAAATGAAAATTATATTGTTAATTACTCACACTCATATCGTTCCAATCCCTAAAGAGTTTTGTTCATCTTTAGAACACAAATTAATATATTTTAGATAAAATCTGAAAGCTTATTATTATCCTTCACAGACAGCAATGGTCCAAGACATTCAAAGTTCATTAAAGAAAGCAAATACATTGTCAAAATACATACACCGCCCACTTTATTAGGTACACCAGTCTAACTTCTTATTATTGCAAATTTCTAATCAGCCAATCACATGGCAGCAACTCAATGCATTTAGGCATGTAGACATGGTCAAGATGATCTGCTGCAGTTCAAACAGAGCATCAGAATGGGAAAGAAAGGTGATTTAAGAGAATTTATATGTGGTATGGTTGTTGGTCCAAGTTATTTCAGAAACTGCTGATCTACTGGGATTTCCCTGCACAACCATCTCTTGGGTTTACAGAGGGTCAGAAAAGAGAAAATAACCAGTGTTCTGTAGTTCTGTGGGAGCAAATGAAGAGCATCTCTGAATGCACAACGCGTCCAACCTTGAGGCAGATGGGCTACAGCAGCAGAAGACCACACAGGGTGGCATTCCTGTCAGCTAAGAACAGGAAACTGAGGCTACAATTCACACAGGCTCACCAAAATTGGACAATATAAGATTGGGAAAACGTTGCCTGGTCTGATGAGTTTCGATTTCTGCTGCGACATTCAGATGGTAGGGTCAGAATTTAGAGTCAACAACATAAAAGCATGGATCCATGCTGCCTTGAATGGTTCAGGCTGGTGGTAGTTGTGTAATGGTGTGGGAGATATTTTCTTGGCAGACTTTGGGCCCATTAGTACCAATTGAGCTTTGTGTCAACCCTACAGGCTACCTAAGTATTCTTGCTAACCATGCCCATACCTTTATGACCACAGTGAACACATTGTCTGATGGCACTTGCAGTAGGATAATGCACCATGTAATAAAGTATGAATCATGTCAGACTGGTTTCTTGAACATGACAATGAGTTCATTGTACTCAAATGGCCTGCACAGTCACCAGAACTCAATCCAATAGAGCACATTTGAGATGTGGTGGAACGCGAGATTCACATCATAGATGTGCAGCCGACAAATCTGCAGCAACTGCGTGATGCTATCATGTCAATATTAAACAAAATTTCTGAGGAATATTTCCAGTCCCTTGTTTAATCTATGCCACGAAGGATTAAAGTTCTGAAGGCAAAAGGGGGTCCAACCTACTAGTAGGGTGTACCCAATAAAGTAGCCGGTGAAAGTATGTCATGTGACTAAAGTAGTTCAACTGTAGTCAGAAAACAACCTTGCTCAAATGTTTCCTCAGTTATTTTGGCACATAAAAGTGTTCTTGGAAATTTGTATGATTACAGTTGAACCACAGATGTTACATGCATATGTATATGCAGGAATCCTAAAGGTAATTTGAAATACCTTTTTAAGACTTTTTAAAGACCTGCTCAGAATATTTCAAGACCTCATTGCCACTTCAAGTTCTAATCGGTATCAAACCATGCAACAGAACTCAGATAAGCTCAAAAGAAACAAAGCTTGAAAGAATAAACTACGGGGTTGTTTTCAGCGACAGGCTTCAGCCACTGCATCTTTCTTCAACCAGGAGTATGCAAACTTACATTTGCAAATTTTGCCGTCTGTTTCACTCTGTGGTTTCGCTACATGTGGAGAGTGTCACATCACCTTCCTGCGTATGTCGCAAATTATGTGACATGAGCCGGATCGAGGAGCTTGGCCAGAAGCGCCCCGGCCCAAACCAATCACGTAGTTCGAGCACGCCCTTGTTAATATTAGTAGGAAAATAAGAGACAAATAGTTTGAAAACCACTTGAAAAAAAAATTTAAGACCTCGTCCAAACGCAATTAAGACTTTTTGATAACTTTTAAGGGCATTTATTTTCTCACAATTGATCAACTTTTAATACTTTTTAAGACCCTGCAGACACCTTGCTATTATGAATTTTGAATATCTCAGGACCATTGCTGTCAATAGATGACCAGAGAGCTCTTAGATTTCTTCTAAAATATCTTAACTTGTTTTCTGAATATGAATGAAGATATCGAGATTTGAAAGACATTAGACTGAGTATTTAATAATAGAATTTTTATTTTTGGGGGGAACTAACGCTTTAATTTTAGTCCAAACTACAACCCATGTTGCTATAATGTAAACTGGAGTGAACTACTGTGGATTACTACCTGTCCAAGCTATTGTAAGCCCCATCTGAGTAAGCACGGGCCATCCTAGTGGAGCGCAGTAACTTGACCGCGTCTTCCCGAAAGAGCGGGTGCATACTATGAGTCAGAACAGAAAGTGAGAGTGCAGCAGTTAGAAATGGGTGGGAAAAGTGGGAGTTAGATAGGAAATAAAGGGTTTGGGCTATCTCTTTGGCACTTCCTCTCTGAAAGAAGGCACAGGTGAACATCACCAGAAGCACAAAGAATAAATCAAGTAACCTTGAGACAAGAGATAAGCTATCAAAACTGTAATTTATGTTGCAGCAAACACAGGCAGCAGCAAATATTGTATGCAGTGATAATGCAGTAGTGGTTTTCCAAGGGTAAGAACTAAAAATGTGTTTGTTTGGGTATAGTACGCTACTATCACACACTAACAAGTTCCTATAAGTGAATAACAATACACTATGCCTTTAAAGAAATATTAGGCAGAATTTTGCATGTTTTTTTGTATGTTTTTTTTGTATGAAAATACCAATCTAGGCTAATCTAGGCTTGATACAAAAAATAGGTGAAAGAACTGAGTACTTTGTGCATTATGCATACTCTAGGGCAGGGGTATAAAACTTGTAAAAGAAAATGTGCAGGCCAAATTAACTTATTGTTAAACCTCAGTTTGCAAACCATACTAACTACAACATGATTCACAAGAAAACTTTTTTCATAACTGTGGCTTTGTTTGGTACTCTTATTGATGGTGAAACAATCAAAAGAGAGAACACTTGTACAGGGTGGGCCATTTATATGAATACACCTTAATAAAATGGGAATGGTTGGTGATATTAATGTCCTGTTTGTGGCACATTATTATATGTGAGGGGGCAAACGTTTTAAGATGGGTGGTGACCATTTTGAAGTCGGCCATCTTGGATCCAACTTTTGTTTTGTGTCCGTAGTTTCAGGTGCTGCACATCTGAAGGTGGTCAGATCGGGAGACTGTTGGGGCCATTCAACTGGCCCATGACGACTAATCTACATATCAGATAACTGTTCATCTAGGAATGCTCGGACCTGACACCCATATTGTGGTGGTGCACCATATTGCTGGAAAAACTGCCAGCTTCAGTGCATAAAGAGAGAAACACATCATCATGTAGGAATTTCAAATATCCAGTGGCCTTGAGGTTTCCATTGATGAAGAACGGCCCTACTATCTTTGTTGTCTATGGTGTTAAGATGCAAGATGTGCAGCACCTGAAACAATGGACACTGGAAGCCTGTGCTGGCATTTCTCCAGCGGTGTTGCTATCAGTGTGGGAAGAGTGGGAGAAGAGGGTTGCATTGACAATCCAAGACAATGGGCAGCACATTAAACACCTTTTATTGGTGGTCAGAAACTTATAAATAACTCATGAAAGAGTGAAGTTACATTAAAACCATTGTTTTTCTTTTGAAATTTTGCAAAATAACAGAAATGTGCGCACATCTAGAAAAATCTTGAAGGCAGGTGCACGATCAAAAAACAAACATAAGTAGCAAAAGATTAAGTAAATCGGCACACTGCCACTTTAGCTCTCAAAAAAATTTGATTTGTCAAAATTTTCTTGTGAAATTTCCAATGAGTTTGATGTGCCAAATTACCCTTTTCATACTGAAAAAACAAAAGTTGGATCCAAGATGGCCAACTTCAAAATGGTCACCATGGTCACCACACATCTTGAAACGTTTGCCCTCTCACATATACTAATGTGGCACACACAAGACATTAATATCACCAACCATTTCCATTTTATCATGGTGTATCCATATAAATGGCCCACTCTGTATTTTTTAGAGGTGCAGTAGGTGATTGTCTTCAGAAACAATTTTTGTTGTGCTGGTTGAAAGTCTTTTCACATTACAATAATCTTGATTAATGTTATTGATCTTAATGTACTTATAAGTATTTTAATATTCTGGGGAAGGCATAAGACTAAAAAATGTCCGTCCAATAAAAAAGACTATCATGCTGACATTACCCATAATTCTGATAAGTAACCCAAACTGTCTGTCAACAAATGTAGATGTGTACATTTGCACAGCCAATCACACAGACCCGTCGTTTGTATGTGCACATGCACCGCGTTTACCCCTACTTGAGAGTGACCAACAAAAACAAATGCTGAATCAAAACTTTCTAAAATCCTAAATCAATATTGGAGTTACTTTTGCATGTTGGAGGAAAGACAACACCATGGCTGAAGTATTTCTTTTAAACAGGTAATGTAATGTTTTAAAACTATTTTTAGTTACGCAAAGTTTATGTAGATTTTGTTGTTTTACGAATGGGTTATAGGCTCAGAAGTGTTGTTCAGCCACTGAAATCTTCTGGTGAAAGATTGATGTGACTATTTTCAGGTTCATAAGGGACCTTTTACAGCATTGATAATGTCGATTTTTTACCAACAAAACATCAGTAAACAGCACTATTCCACCTAACCTGCTTTACTGAGGTGAAGTTTTATATTCACATTGGTTCATTTTTGAACAAAGGCAACCTGTGACGCAGTCCCTATATTGTTTACCATGCTACTTTGAATATTCAGTCTGAAATACCATGCAAGTATGGCCAAGTAATAAATTTAATTCCTGCACCCCATAAGCATACAGTAGTCACTTCAGGACAAAGCACATGAGGGAGTTAGACCAGCGATCCTTGCAGGCATGAAATATTGCACATTATGACAAGTTTTGCTTGCTAGCTACACTAAAAATTTGCTAGATATAATACAGTTCAGAATTGTAGTATAATAAAGTACTATGAAGCTTTCTAACTGGTGAATGACGTGATCTACGGGTTTTCTATCATCTTTAATGTGCGCGTTAGTGATTCAGGAGGCATGGCTTTGGATAGCAGGGGAGGGATTGTGTTTGTAAGATTTAGTAGGCAGATCACCTACTGCACTTTTTATTTTTGTACTGCTGTATAAAATGTATTCTTGCTTGTGTTTTGATTACATACCTTGAATTATAGGGTCATTCTGACACCCCTGCTCTAGGGTATAAACAAAGTTCCAAAACCCGTTTAAAGGGTCACCGTAATAATGTCATTTTATACTGTAATATTTATATCGGTATAGTATCTAGCCCACTTATCAAGTCTTTGTGAAGTTTTTAACCAAATGAGCTGAGAAATTTGGTCAACATTGTTGTCAACATTATTTTTTCATTTTCCTATTAATGCATGAAAGATATTATGTTTGCACAGAGAAGAATTTTTGATTTAGATTTTACATTCTATGAGAACATTTAAAAAGGGTTTCTGAAATCAATGTAGATTCCTTTAAAGCACTTAAAATGTCACAGTATCAGTAACAAAGTGCTGCAGACAGTTTTCTCACGTTAAAAAAAAAAAAAAAAAACATGACAAAGAAAAGATCTATTATGGCCCGTTTCCACTGAGTGGTACGGTACGGTTCGATTTGGTGCACTTTTATGGCCGTTTCCACTGTCAAAAAAACATAACGAACCGAACCGAACCGTACCATACCACTTTTTCGGCACCCTTTCGAAAGGGTACCAAACAAGAGAAAGTGTACCAAAAGGTGGAGCTAGATGCGCTGCTGAACGCTATTGTTTTACAGAGAAACATAATTCGCTTACGCAACAAGCCAGAATTAAAACAAAGGAGGTGTCATGTTTAAAATACACAGCTGAGAATAAAGCGTGAATCTATATATACATATAATAACGAGCCATGGTCGAACCGGACTCGAACAAACCTTGTTTGTTGTTGTTGTCTTGCTGAACAACCACATAGCCAAAAAGAAGAGCAGATTTACCCAGTGCCTCGTAGTTTTTACGAGCCAGCCTGAAGCGAAAGCGGTTTTGCTTCCTTGCTTGCGCTCACCACGCGTCTATATCTGAAATAACAAACTTCTTGAGCTGATGATAATAGTGTGCGCTTGATTATTGTGCTTTTGAAAGCCGATCCTGTCCGAAACTGACAAACGCGAGAGTGACACATTCAGAAGGAAAAGGACAAATGTGAGAGTGAAGCGTGAACAAAGGAGAAACCTGACAAAAGTCTGGAGCAAATTGTTTTAGCAACCTGAATCACGAACAAACTGCCACGTTTATCGTCGCCTTCTGGACTATTCTGAATGGGGAATGACAGAATTACTCTCTAACAGAGTTTACATGTGCTGCTGAAGATTAAAGATACATATGAGAGGTTTGCACTGACTGTGGGCTATATTGCGTAATGTTAATGAACCTAAACAAGGACTAAATGTCTGCTGTGTGTAGTTTTTCTGTAGTTGGTAACATTTCGGAGATTGTAAGGGGCTGTATGTGTTCATAAATGTTGCATTTATATATTTATTTTATATAATTGCAGACGTTACAGTAGGCTATATCACACTGTCATTGATCTGCAGTTATAATCAAATCATGTTTATAGAAAGGTTAGTAATAAACATTTATAAACAAGTATGTATGTATATAGAGCATCTGTTTTGTAAAAAGTGCTTCTCATATATGTGAACGACTTGTACGGCTTTACTGTAGACATTTATTCCAGCGAGAATGAAGTCGACTGAAACTCTGTCATACAACACGCCCACCAAAAAGGTACCCTTGGTAGTGGAAACGCAAGCCTGATGAAGGTAACCTGTACCGAACCGTACCGTACCAGTGAGTGGAAACGAGCCATTATGTAAGAATGCATTCACTAGTGCCCATTGCATATTTATTGTGAGAAGAACAACCTGTTTCTTAAACAGTGCAATCTGTGGCCAAGCTGTCATTTCAATATCAACTAGCAGTGGAGGAAGTGGGCGTGTGAAGCTGAGACGAGCGCTATGATTTGACAGAAAGAGGAACTGGGATGTGGGATAAGAGCTGTGATTGGGCAGCAGGAGGAATTGGGCAGGGCATAGCAGTATACCTGGGGTCCTGGACAGCGGAGTCGATGGATGCCTGTCTGTGTCTGGTTCGAGGAGGGAGGGTAAGATAATGACTGCAACCACAGGGAGTAAAGAACAGAAATATGGTTGAATGGAGCTATTGAAGATGGGAAGATGAAAAGATAACAAAAGCGAAAGAAGCAGAGATTGACGGATAGAGAAAGAGTGATGTCAGAGAGAAAGGAGGAGGATCACGCTGTATTTCTATTTCTACGGATTCCACTGTGCTTTTTCAATGTGTAAATGAAAAAATGAATCATGTACTGTGTATGGCAACATTCCCATTTATGTTCCCTAGATCAGGTTTAGATCTGAAAACATTTAAGGGCACAATGCACACAATGGGGGTATACTATCTGTAACAGGATACAGTAAAACATGGATGTATACCTGTCTGGTGAGTATCTGTCTTCAGACAAGCGATGTTGGGGGCCATAATGTGATGGTCCTCCTCTCACACCATGGTCTAAACTTCGACTGAAGAGGAGGGGAGAAAAATAAAGTTCTATTATTACAACCTGCAACTAAATTCTCATTGAAGAAACATAATAGCCAGATCTACTTCTTTCTGTTTGTGGATATGAAGAGCTACGCAGGTACTGGGCTCCACTATTGAACGACATAACAGATCTAACATGGTTACAAAAAACAAGACTATATAATAAACTATAGCCGGCGTGACCAACCCTGTTCCTGGAGATCGACCTTCCGGTAGATTTCAGTTGCAACCCATATCAAACACACCTGCCTGTAATTATCAAGTGCTGGTCAGGTCCTAATTAATTGGTTCAGGTGTGTTTGATCAGGGTTGGAGCTGAACTTTGCAGGCAGGTCGATTTCCAGGAACAAGGTTGAGCATCAATGTACTATAGACTTACTGCAGTTATTCAGAAGACAAACAACACAGTCTGGAAGATGCATTCATCATTTACTCACTCATTAAATATATTTTGTTATTTCGAACAACAACAATTTTGAAGATTTTCATTTTTATTAATGTTTTTATCTTACTATTATAGTTATTTTACTTATATTAATTGATTCTAAGAGCTTTTGTATGGAACAAAATCAATGCCTAAAGTCTTGAATTAAAAAGCTTGTTGAATATCACAAACTGAAAAAAAATAATACACCGTATTAACAAGTTCTTGCATTTTAATGACTTGAATTCCAGGGTTTGTATTTTTAGGTCCTGAAATTTAACATATCTGTTTATTTAAGCTGTGAATATTTCAAGGAAAAATATTTCAAACACATTTTCATACTTAAAAATTTAATAATTCATATTCAATTTTCAGATTTCACTTACAAAATATTCAATACCCTTTAAAAATACGATGTATAATATTCAAAAGGTCATTTTCAGTTCATTTTATTTCAGTTCTAATATTCGCTTCCATAAATTCAGTGGATCAAATTCGACTGATAAAATTCAACTTTACATCCGGGAACTGCAGGAGAAGCAATAGATTGCAGAGTGAAGATCGCCAGCTGCTCTAGCTTTCACCAGCAGGTGGAGATGGAATAATGTAAGATTTTTAACCCAGTAAACAGGCGAGAAAAAGGCTAATAAAGGCAAAAAAGTAGCATTTAATTTTAATATCAATGCCTTGGAAAATATAAATAATAAAAAGTATGAGTAAAATGAGTAAATGAGGTTTTAGTCATCTATATTTGCCCTTATGTAACGGAAGCCAGCTGGTGATCGCGTAAAGCAGACTCCTTGGATCCAGGGACAGATTGTTCTGCAATCTTATCGGAGCTTGTCTCCCATGCTGGCTCGTTACCTGCTCGGACCGGTGCGGTTACTTGCACATAAACCGTCTTTTGATGAATATGATGTTAAGGGCTAAGAACAATTACGAACAAAGATTTTCAAAACCAGAGAGATTTTATGAGAATGTCACAAAACAGTTTACTTGGAAATGTTAAACAGAGTTCAGGTATGATTTAAGGTTGGTTATGGATGGGGCGTCTGATTTAAAATAATTTAATATAATGTGCGAATGCATTAAAGGAGCGTCTTCAGTTGTTCACACAGAACCGTCTAATATGGCATAACTATAAGGAGTAATGTTTGCGCTGTTTAAACGCAGCTATGTCAGGATTGGGATAGGTTATACATTTTCATCATTTAAAAACCTATAGGCGAGAAAAAGGTATGAACGCAAAAGTGGCAATGTCGCAGCCAATGATAAGTAATAAAATGAGTCGCCTGTGGTTTGATAATAGGCAGTTGTAACTGACTTTAATTTGTTTTCAGTATTAAATTAGAAAACCGTTATTTATAACTTTGCAGCGACCGTTTGTATTTTATGATTAGCAATGTTGATATTTTTTGCAGTTATTAAACATATAAACTTATTTAAACTGGTTTAAATTTAATATAGTTGTCACTTGAGCTAGTTTCATAAGATTAATGTTTAGAATGCGTGGTTTGACATGCGTGGTTAAGGGGTTCCTGCAAAGCAGCTCAATGTTCATCCTCATGTGGTATAACTGAGCTTTAATCGCCATCTACTGTAGAGAATGTATTTGCTCATTTATTCTATTAACTCTTTTTTGCAAGTCTGTTTTATGATTTCACAAAGTCAAACCATTATGTTTTTATTTTATATTTTGAGATGATCATATTTAAATAAACAATTGCTAGGGTAGCTAATAGTTTCTTTTTTATTGTTTTAAAAAAATCAGTAGCCTATAAAATCATAATTTTTGCTTGACAAAGTTATTAGTTTAGGATTCTGGATGCATTTTTGCTGTGTTGGAAACTCATAAGCTCACACTAATCAATTATATTATCAGAAATGACAGATATAAGAAATCCATTAATATTCATCACTCTTTTTACAATTATACAAGCAATTTCTCGCCGACGTCAGCTCCACTTTCGGACATGGTAAACAGCCAGGTGTTATTCATATAAGCCCAAGCATGACATATGTCATGATTAATATAATAATCGAAACACTCTTGTAGGCTATTCTTATGCTTGGCCAAATGTCATGACTTTCACTTTCATTTTACATTATTATGCACACGCCCAGATATCATCTGAAACTTTGGAAGAATTCCTATCATATATTGGCAGCCATCCAGCATCTCTTAATCAGTTTGATATGCGGCGCTGGCTCTGACCGGCCACCGGAGCTCGCGGCCACTCGTTCGAATTTGTCGTGAGCAAGCCACACCGCACATGCATAAAAACGTCAATCATTTCATTCATTCATTAATTCATTCATTTTCCTTCTGCTTTGTCTCTATTTTAGAGGAAAAGCGATAATCTGGACAAACTAAAGACATTTTGCAAACGTTTAACCGTGAAAAATCGGAAAAAAAAGAAGAGAAAGACGATACCAAAGTGATAGCTAAAAAGGATAAATAGAAATATTAATTTAGAATCACGGATGACTTATTTAAGCGCAATAGCCCAAATACATGTCATTAAATAACCTAATAATAATAACAATCATAATTTAAATAATGAAATTATAACCTATCCCAATCCTGACATAGCTCCGTTTAAATAATAACTGAAGACGCTCCTTTAATGCATTCGCATGATAAATTATTTTAAATCAGACGCCCCATCCATAACCAACCTTAAATCATACCTGAACTCTGTTTAACATTTCCAAGTAAACTGTTTTGTGACATTCTCATAAAATCTCTCTGGTTTTGAAAATCTTTGTTCGTAATTGTTCTTAGCCCTTAACATCATATTCATCAAAAGACGGTTTATGTGCAAGTAACCGCACCGGTCCGAGCAGGTAACGAGCCAGCATGGGAGACAAGCTCCGATAAGATTGCAGAACAATCTGTCCCTGGATCCAAGGAGTCAGCTTTACGCGATCACCAGCTGGCTTCCGTTACATAAGGGCAAATATAGATGACTAAAACCTCATTTACTCATTTTACTCATACTTTTTATTATTTATATTTTCCAAGGCATTGATATTAAAATTAAATGCTACTTTTTTGCCTTTATTAGCCTTTTTCTCGCCTGTTTACTGGGTTAAAAATCTTACATTATTCCATCTCCACCTGCTGGTGAAAGCTAGAGCAGCTGGCGATCTTCACTCTGCAATCTATTGCTTCTCCTGCAGTTCCCGGATGTAAAGTTGAATTTTATCAGTCGAATTTGATCCACTGAATTTATGGAAGCGAATATTAGAACTGAAATAAAATGAACTGAAAATGACCTTTTGAATATTATACATCGTATTTTTATAGGGTATTGAATATTTTGTAAGTGAAATCTGAAAATTGAATATGAATCATTGAATTTTTAAGTATGAAAACGTGTTTGAAATATTTTTCGTTGAAATATTCACAGCTTAAATAAACAGATATGTTAAATTTCAGGACCTAAAAATACAAACCCTGGAATTCAAGTCATTAAAATGCAAGAACTTGTTAATACGGTGTATTATTTTTTTTCAGTTTGTGATATTCAACAAGCTTTTTAATTCAAGACTTTAGGCATTGATTTTGTTCCATACTTTTGTTGCTGTTTTTGATATTTCTATTTATTCTTGATTTCAGTTTAGCACTTATTCTACATAATACAGTATTAAACAAACTGTTATTACTGTCAGGTTTCTGTGTTCTCCTTGCCATGTCTTCCATGTGCTTTTGTTATGTCATGTGATTCCTCTGTTTTCCCACCGTTTATTTGTGATTGTCGGTTCCATCCTTGTTTGCAATTAAGTTAATGGTGTCCTGTGTATTTATACTCCCCTAGTTTTGCTTATGCTGTGGTCACACTAGAGTTTGAGAATGCAAAAGTCTGTCATTTGGCGCTGTGAACTGAGTCAGGATTAAATAAGATGATTCGAAATTTAGAAAAAAAAAAGCAAGCAACTGGTCCATCATTAAAATTTATGTACACAGAGGTAATGTTTTAATCTTTGATTGGTCTCACGCAAGTTCACCAAGCTTGGATTTTGCAATGCAGCGAACTCCAAAAGTTGTAGCACAAACTTGTGTTGCCTTGCCTATAAATAAAAAAAGTCTATGGGGGCGAAAAGTGCAGTGGTTTAGTCTTGAATTGTCAACATCCTGTGTTTCTGTTTCCTAACTAAGGGTTTATAACTAAATAGATGTGTTCTTTTGGAGAGTGCTCATGTGACTATTCATTAATTTTTTTCAGCTTAGTCCCTTCATTATACTGGGGTCGCCACAGCGAAATGAACTGCCAACTTGTCCAGCATATGTTTTACGCATTGGATGCCCTTCCAGTTGCAACCCATCACTTGGAAACACCCATACACTCTCATTCACACTCATACACAACGGACAATTTTTAGCTTAACCAATTCTCCTGTACTGCATGTCTTTGGACTTGTGGGGGAAAAACCAGAGCAACCGAAGGAAACACACGCAAACATGCAAACTCCACAAAAAATGCCAACTGACCCAGCCGAGGCTCAAACCAGCGACCTTCTTGCTGTGAGGCGACAACACTACCTCTCATGTGACAATTACATTTCTTTCTTTTTCTCATTTACATTTTAGTTTTATACTTTTATTTGTACTTTATTTCAATGTACCAATATTGTTTTATAACCCTTAACCATGAAAAAAGTATATATTTTTTTACTTCAGATAAAATACAATTGAAAAGTTTGGCAAAAAGTTACAAAGTTTAATGTAATAAGAAAATATCCTTATTTACTTTATTAAAAAAATAGGTAAAGATTTCAAAGTAAAAATTTGATATTTCAAATCTAAAACAACAAATATTTTCCTTTATATATATTAAATATGTCCTTAAAAACAAAATACCAATCAGAAGGTGTAGAGATCATCTATGTTTAATATTTTAGATATAAGGCAATGCAGTGGCGCAGTGGGTAGCACATTCGCCTCACAGCAAGACGGTCGCTGGTTCGATCCTTGGCTCAGTTGGCGTTAGTATGTGGAGTTTGCATCTTCTCCCTGCGTTTGCGTGGGTTTCCTCCGGTTACTCCGGTTTCCCCCACAGTCCAAAGACATGCGGTACAGGTGAACTGGGTAGGCTAAATTGTCCGTAGTGTACGAGTGTGTGTGTGTGTGTGTGTGTGTGTGTGTGTGTGTGTGTGTGTGTGTATGTGTGGATCTTTCAAAGAGATGTGTTGCGGCTGGAAGGGCATCCGCTGCGTAAAAACTTGCTGGATAAGTTGGTGGTTCATTCCTCTGTGGCGACCCCAGATTAATAAATGGAATAAGCCGACAAGAAAATGAATGAATGAATAAATTTTAGATATAAGATATATAGCAAAGTTATTTGCTAAATCACAGTTGCAATAAATACATACAAATATTATGGAATATGCTCCTAATGTTGATGTGTGCTTTACCAGGAGGAGTTATCTTTTCTTTATGCTTGAGGGTTGACAATTATTGTTACTTACCTATATTTTTGTTTAATTCTGCCCTATTTTTGAGCTGAGATCATGCAATGAGTAAATAACTATTACAGCCATTGTTTAAAATTAACGTTAACAAGCTACTTTAAATACTGAGATGCCGATGAAGCACAACATTTAACAAACATTTTCTTACACTTTGCATTACATAATTATGGAGCATTGTTTCTATAATTATTTAGATTTGAAATGAAGTTTTGGAATATATATTTCTTGATATATTTATTTTAACGATAATGTGAAAGCAATCAATCATACATGTATGTGTGCTGTGCATTTACCTCTGCGGTGGAGGAACGCTGGGGGAGCGTGAGCGTGTGCGGATCATGTCTGATCGTGAACAGTGATTGGACGACATCACCTGCTCTGGTACAGACAGAGTAGAGCTCTGGAAATCCCTGCCATTGTGCCGGTAATCTGAAGAAAACACAAAACAACAAACATTCCAAAAACGGTGGACTTCATACTTTACTGGAGTATTTGTACTTTAGGAATTTCTTTAGTTTTACTCCACTGCATTTTTTTTAAAAATAAAGCTGAATAACAAAAAAAGGTAACACTTTATTTTGATGGCCCATCTGAGTATTATTAGACTGTCTGCTTAATTTCTGTTGATACTGATGATATTCAACTCACTACAAGAAAATTAGCAAGTACATGTTAACTTACACAAACCCTAACCCCAACCTAACAGTCTACTTATAATACAATAAGAGTTAGTTGCAATGTAACTTAAATTTAACAAACAGATAATCAAAATAAAGTGTGACCCCCCAAAAAAAGGGAGAAATCATCACTAGCTCAGAGACATGACAGTGCTGTTCAATTAGTGAATAAGCTTTCTTTTGTCAGTTGACCATTTCATAGTTCAACAACTAATTTGTAAATTTAACTGATCTAAAATAAAACTAATGGAACTAAACATATTATTTAAATCAGCGATTCTCCGATTTACTCAATTTCTAAACTAATCTGAATGAGATTTTATTTAAAACCTTAACACAATGTTAATGTACTAATAATGGTAAATGTTTTTACACGATTTTGTAATATATGTTACATTTTAGTAAAATGCATTTTAAAAATTGTATTTTTTCTTTCTAAATGTATTATTTCATATCCACTTTAATTTAATGTACTCATGTTTTTATAAATAGCTTTAATATTATTGTATATGATATGCTTTGTTATTTTACTGGCTTGCACACTTGGATTATTCTAAATTATGAGTATGATAAGTCACACTTATACAATTTTCTTTTTTTTTACAAAAAGAAAATTCATCCTCACTACATTTAATACAGTGAGGATAACTTTTACTCACATGGGTCATTTGTGTATACATCGTCCACCATTGTATTTTAAATCAAAGCAAAAGTTTAACACATGCTACCAAAAATTGCTATTAAAATAACAAAAAAAATCAAATAAAATGGAATATTACAATAATTAATTTTTAAAAGACTATATGGACTATATAACAGTCCATTTAGTTTTGTGGTCACTGTACTTTATGTGGTCTACTGCACTGAATGTAATTTGTTGATACCAATTTATTCAGGAACACAAAACTCAAGAAAAAAAAAAAAAATCCATCACAAAACACAAACATATTTGCCTTGTCATAAAGTGTGTTTGAGACAACGGTGAGATTTTTCCTTCAGCTTAGTTAGAGGGGGAAACTAAAGTTCAGAGTAATCTTCTCTCTGACAATATCCTTTAATTTGATTTGTCAATCAGCATGTGTAAACCCACAACAAGTCCATGTCCGCTCATGTGTACCATCAGACACTTACAAGATCATTTCAGAGACTATAGGATGTCATGACATGGATGTCATAGATTGTCAGTTTGTGGTCAAAATTATATATATATATATATATATATATATATATATATATATATATATATATATATATATATATATATATATATATATATATATATATATATATATATTTTTTTTTTTTTTTTTTTTTATGTTTAAAAACTTTAATTAATTTGCGTTTTTAAGAAACAGTTTTGACTTTGCCCTCCCTCACTTACAGTAGTCATTGACATCCATAGTAGTATTTTTATTATATTGCCTTTTTTGACTTTTGGATAGAAACACAGTAAATCAAATATTAAATCACTTTGGTTATGTGTTTACATTTTTTTTGTGTGTGGGTAGTATTACTTATTTTATTACACAGCTGTCTGGAATACTTGATTCTTATTAGTCAGTTCCAAGGTATTGTATGTTATTCTGATATATGTAACAAAGCTGAAACTAATAACAGACTCATTCAGATGTTCACATCCATATTTATATGCTTGTCTTTCATGACACCATTTTTTGACTCTTCGGCGCCTTCTTGAGAATGAATAATATGTAGGTTAGTGTATGCTCCATCAACTCCATTCAGCCGTTTTCATTTCTGCCAGTTTTGCCTTAAATAAATCATTATTAAGTTATTATGGCTCAGAAAAATAGTTTGAGTTGAATTTTTGCATTTTGGAGCAAGAAGCCATTTAATAAGCAGGATAAAGTACATCCCAGGGGTTGTTTTTGCAGAATAAAACCTTTCAGTCTTACGTTGTAGCGGATTATGTGATAACTTCCTGGATGTATCTTCCTTATGTATCTTATCAAGCTCACATTAAATTGGGTAAAATTGACAGTAAAGACATTAAACTGTTTCAAAATAATATCTTCAAATAAATGTTGTTTTTTTTCTATTTATTTAAGTATACTTTATGCAATCACAATTCACTCTAAAAGTCTAAAAGAGAACTTTTAGACTATTATAATAAAGCATTATGTTCTGGTTTTGCAACAAATGCACCTATCAAAAGCAATAAATATAATTGAAAAGAACTGATTGAAATGCTGTCAAGGGCGCTCAAGTACAGTGTGGTGCTAAAGCAGGGAAAGGTGACTTAGCTGTACCTGAGATCACACCAATCCCATCTTCACAGTCGTAATCAGAGAACTCGCTGTCACTGATTCTCTGTGACCCTGAGAGAGAGAGAAAGAGAGAGAGAGAGAGAGAGAGAGAGAGAGAGAGAGATCATGAGAGTCATAATGAAGAAAAAGACTCTCTTAACGTGAGGATCTGTTGTAATCCACACAACGAATCACGTGAGGTTTAAGTAATCTAACTACAGCAAATTAGCACAGCGGGCACACACTAACCAGTTACATGTTATCGTACAGTGTTAAAAAGGAGGCACCATGTGCTTTATAATTATGTATTTATATATATTTTTTACTTATTTAAACTTATTATATTCTGTAAGTGTTTATAGTGGTTGATCATTTTAAATGTTGCTAATATTTTACTTAAAATTCTGATATATTGACGTAAAATTTATCATTTTAAATTGCTAATATTAGTCAATTTTAACTGATTACAACTCTTACATTAGGTTTTCAGTGTCTTTGTTACATTAACCAACCTTAATAATAAGCATTCCATTTGTTATAGTTAATATTTGGTAAAAAAAAAAAAAAAAAAAGTAACATTGTGAGTTAACATTCAGTACCTCAGGTATAAAACATTTTATTTTACACTTTTAGCGTTTGCAGATAATGAATGACCCATTGATAAACACTGAAATGAACATATATAATATACTTACACACACATAAACAGGTATATAACCATGTTAAAAATATCAAATATGTCTTACTATGTAAATAACCCTAAAAATAAATCCCAGTATATAGTACAACTAATAAAGCTACCACAGTTTTTGTTAAAAGTTAGTTTTATTGTGAAAATAAATGTTAAAATATGCAACATACTTACTCAGCAGTGTACTTTTAAAAAGAATATGTATAATAATTAGTAAACAATCATACAGTAATTTTGCTGGGATTAAATATATATATATATATATATATATATATATATATATATATATATATAGGATACATTCTAATATGAGTTTACAATTATATTCAATTATTTTAGCTTTTAAAATTTAGCTTTTTTTATTTTCGTCTTCGGCTCCGATATTTCATTAATCTATATTGGATTTCAAGTATTAAATTAAAGTTTGTTATAGTTTTAGCTTTAGCTTCAGATTACTCATTAATACAACTCATTATAAAGCAACCTGGTCTAACTATACGACGTACTTCCTATGACGTACAATATAATTTACATGTACTCCACAATGCTTTCGTCATTAACCAAAAGGCTTTGGACGAGAAGCTATTTAAATTTTTTACAATTTTTAATGTTCTTATTTATCACCTTGTTAAACTAAAAAAAAGTGGTGAAACACACACAGATTAAACAAACAAAGTTCAGCCTAATAAAATAAAAAATACCAGCGTGAACCATATGTGATGTGGTGCAAGTTTGTTATTATTTAGATTAAACCCAGAATACTGAAACACAGCAAACAACAACCACACAAAGGTTTGTGGGAGGCTGGGAAAAGCATTAGCAGTCCACACACAGATCTGCTCAGGAAGGATTACCAACTATTTTCTGATGTTCTATACTCTAAATGGGTAATATCAGAAGAACAAGGGCAGAGAAGCTGTAAAATGAGGATTGGTGGCATGTAGCAGCAGCAGCAGCAGCGATGGCCATTGAGTCCATGCAAGCTGTTGTGGAATCATAGTATGAGGTGAAGTGAGGGGAGATCAACACTTTTGGAGAGTGTAGAGGACAGTCATAACACTGCTGGCCAATCACATGCTAGCTGGAGCAGGAGAATCAAAGTTACCTGAGTTGAAAAAATACGGGCCCTTGTCTGCAAATGTGTCAGTGGTGGACAGACAGTAATATTGTTTTGAAGGAAACAAAACATGAAAACGAGAAACATATATCAGCAAAAACAAACATACATAAAATGCTTTGTCTAAAGTTATAAAATAACACATATATAAGATTCAATATAAGTATTAGGGGTGTAACAGTTCTCTGTAAATACAAAAGGAATTTATCTCTATCCATGGTGTCATGATCACCAGCAGTCTAGTAGCTGCAGATCGCTAAAGGACTACAAATCGGCCATTTATGAACTACATTTTCAGTCATGCAACACACATACACCTGCTCCAAGTCTCCACTGATTAGACTCCCTCAGCTGATGCTGCTTCTGGACTGATTACTGCACTACATAAACAGCACAGAAACACTCGCTGTTGCTGAGTCTTGTTATCTTTTTTGGTGACACTACAACGCCTTTGTCTTGTTTTACCGTGTTTTTCTTCTTGCCTAGTTTATTTGTTAATTCCTGTTTGCTGCATGTCTTGTGACCATCTGCCTTTTATTTTGACTATGACTCTGGATTGCCCTTATACCTTATAATGCCCCTATATTGACCACTGCTTGCCTGACCATTCTAATAAACCTGCAGGTGGATCCTCACCCCTCTTGTCAGTCACATCCCTCGTTACACATGGCTCGCCGTGTGCTTTATATTGAAACTGTTTACGTGTCTGTTGACCTTATTATTCCACATACAAGAGAGTGCAGCCGTTGGAATTTTATTGGCCCTAGATTTACGGTTTCATTCACTTCCTTTGATGTTTAGCTGTAAAAACCACATCAAAAAAAAACACACTTGCTATGCTGATTGACATTGCAAACTTTAGATGTTGCACTTTCTTTTTCTTTTTATGTATTATGTATTAAATATGTAAATAAAAATACTATAAAATTAGTTAGTTAGTGCTGTTTATTAGTGATGTGAAGTTTGGATCATTTTACTGACTCGTACCTTTGAGATAAACGAATTGTTAGATCAATTTCGTTCACTTTGCCAAAATATTATTAAAATCTTATAAGTTGCTTCCTAAAATCATTTACAACTACACCAAACGTTGATCACACTACAGACAAGTCATAACTAGAATGCTATAAGAAAGAGAAAATAATTATTTATTGTTAACCTGTTTTTTTGTCTATGATAATGTCTGCTCACCTCTTCTGACAGGTCTTCGAATTTGAGTGGTTCGTTCACGTCACACTGATTAAACCAATGCACACAGTCTGAGCTGAAAGGAGCCATGATTAGTTCACCTTTCAAGTCGTCTGTTTTTTGAGTCATTCGTTAATCAAGTGACAGCATGTAAAGGGAGATGACCTGAACCAAGAATGATGAAAGGATCAAATCTTTTTCCGGCTCTAAATGCATATGATTGGCTTCTGTCTTTCACATGATGAACGAACGACTCAAACCGAGGACTCGAGAGATGAACGCATCAAATCTTTTTTCGGCTTTGACTGCATATGATTGGCTTCTGTCTTTCATGTGATGAACGAACGACTCAAACCCGATAGAAAACTTGAAAAAGGAACTAAACTTCTACTCCACCTGCACAAAATTTTAGGTTGTGTGCGAGATTTGAGGACAATTTAAACTTGATGAGAGCCAGGCTACAACACCTAAATTATAGTCTTGTTTCTGAATGGACAAATTTAAACATTGTCAACATCCATGACTTAATGAGTATCCTACCACAAGCAGTTGTCTATGAAGACTTAAGTGAACGTTCCAGAAATGATGAGTTGTCTTTTCCTAATTTGTGTGTAAGGTTATATTTCATTATTATGCGGTTTCAGTATCTGAAAACTGTTGTTAGATACCTGAAACGAAGTAAATTTTATTAGTATCTTTTCTATACTGTATTTATTTGTGATTTTACTTTTAGATTGACTTTTTCTTTACATTTGTTTGAGTGTCTCCTATATTGTTTACTTAATATATCATATAAAACCATGGCCATAAAAACGTGATGCTAACCGAACCATGAGTAAACCCCTAATGAATATCTAATGATATTCTAAGAATTTCAATTTAATTAAGGATATGAAAATAGTACAGCATAGACGAACATGTGAACTATTTTTTGGCTACATTCAAATTCAATAAAAGCTGTAATCCGATTTTCTTGAATAAAAAAAAAAACACAATATATATTTACACTACTATTTAAAATCTATTTTACTAATCTAAAATTACTATATTGGGGGTCACTAGGGGATTGTTGTTGTTATTAGTAGTAGTAGTAGAAGTAGTAATAGTAAAGCTATTACACATTACCATTTTACAGACAGATTCATTGAATTCATGAAGTGGTATCCACAGTATCATTTTTAGATTCCAAACTAAGGTTCTTTTGAATTATTTGTTCATAAAAAAAATCCTAAAATAATAGCTTTAAAATAATAATAAAAGGAAATGTTAATCAAATGTTTATCAGACATTGATGAGTGATGCAACAAATCCTGAAAGTTAAACTTTGAGCTTTCAATGCCTTAAACATATTCAAATAGAAAACAACCATTTTTAAATTTAATTATCATTATGGCATTACAGTGTGTACTGTATTTTGATAAAAATACATCCTTCTCAACATTAAAATACATTAAAAGACTACATAATCCCAAACTAAATTTAACACAGCTGGCATGCTGAACACACAATTATAGTGACTGACTGACATATAGACATGGTTTCCGACAAGACAAGTTGATTTGTACATGACTGAATTTTAAAATGTTATTTTTGCTGTTCTCATTGTGAAATCAGTTAACTTAATTGTAGTGTGAACAATTTAATTCATTATTATTAATTAATTTGTATGGGTGTGTTTTCTATACATACTCTGTAACCTGCGTGTTGGACTTTCTCCGTGTAGGAGGCGCCTCTGCATGTACGGTGAGGGGTTCGGCAGAGGCATAGAGGACACATCGTGTGTTTGTAGCTTATACCAGTGAGGTTGATCATCCAACAGCGCCGTCTCCAACTCTATCAGAATCTGCACACACATATAATTTACAGACATTTATCATGGCGTTTTGAGCCGAAAAAGTGCACCATTATACCATTTTAACTGCTCTTAACTTTGTTTTCAACAACTTCTTCAATACAGTAGGTTTACAACTATTACGTCTTACATTTTATCATAATATTTATCAGCTCATTTCTCACAGCATTTGAAACAGATTGTTTAAACATCTACAGTAGTCTCTCTGTATTCTTCTTAGCTGGGAACCTCCTCTGCTCTGGTTAAACAGTCACGTCTCTTGTTATTTGGTCTACTGTGTAAATCAGGTTTCAAAAAAGTGAACATTTTTACAGTTAAAAATGCTGAGTAATGCAAAAGAAGTGACTTTTTTTCATATATTTGAGTTAGTGCTGGGCAATGATCATTTTAATCACAATTGACTTGAATTAAACCGTGATTTCTCTTTCTTAGCCAAGAAGCCTGATAGATTAATTGTTGTGCAATGAAATATAGCGTTACTAACTGACAAGGAAACACACATGAACAGTATTTCTACATAATTCATTCATAGAAAGAACAGCCAGAAAGGGGAAATTGATGAATTTGTACTAGGCTTGGGCGTTATCCAAATTTTGACACCGACAAACCTCCTCCCTATTTTACCTCGGTATCCGGTATTGCCGTACATAATAAAAGAATTATGACATAAGGCTCAAACAGTGTCACCAAACTGTTGGCTTGTGCCCAAACCATTCAGAAACTGAATACCTTATAGGTGACCTTAGGTTCGTGGTCATCTGTTTTCTTTTTCGTATCAAAGATCTGCGCTGGATGCTCTCTCTCATTCACACACATACGCACGCACGCATGCACACACACAGAGAGAGAGAGAGGGAGAGAGAGAGAGAGAGAGAGAGCACCAAGCAACACACAGCACCACGCACTCTCTCATACACACACACAAACACACACACACACATAAACAGCATCCATGCAGATGCGCGAGTGCTTGGGAGCGATATTGTAAGACCGCGCCCCCGCTCCCTTTCAAATTACACCAGAGTTACCGACCAATCCCGCACTTAATTGAGAAATTTATTCCCGCACTGCAAGAAATCTGGTCGGATCCCACGACTCCCACGTTACAGC